>NC_089873.1:68702500-68957500 GCF_040182565.1 Anser cygnoides | reverse complement strand
TATATATATTTATGAGCAAGGAAAAAAAAAAAAAAAAAAGGAGAGAGACGAAAAAAATCCAAACACATGGAAAGACAGCAGGAGGGAAAGTGAGGAAAAACCAGAAGTATGTGGTTGTTGTTGTTGTCGTTTGTTTATTTCTTTGCTTGTTTTCCTAACAGTTTATCACTTGCCGTGTGACTGTTGGATGATAAAGTATTATAATAGAGATTTTAAAAAGTTACTGGAGGAGGCTAAAAGACCAAGGTTTTAGTTGGGAGTTTAACAGATATGTCTGCTAAGCTTCCTTCCTCTGTTTATTTCAGTCTGCACAGGAGGCATGAGCTGAATTACTTACATCATTAACCATAAACTTTACTTTATGTTTCTAATAATAAGAAGCAAATATTAATAGCAATTGATATGAAAAATTGTATGGCATAGAGTGACCTGAGTTATAAATTTCCTCCTTTATCCCTTTCCAGTATGCTGTTACATATATGAGAGCTGCACTTCTCATGAATGGTCTTCCGTACTCCCCATGAGATTATGTGAAATGAGATGTGGATGGCTCCTAAGCCACCCAACGCTTTTGGTGATGGACACTGAACTCACCTAAGGCTGCCAACACTTTTGCTTAGGGGCTCACCAATGCCTTGTTTATATGTAAGGCAGAAGGCTGTGGCTCCTGCTAAAGCTGGAAGTCAAGAGCATGTGCATGGGAATACAGGAAGTAGATGTAAGGGTCCAGTCTCAGGAAGCTAGTTATAAATTTATATGTTGACCATGCATTGTGCAAGATAACAACATTTTGCTATTGCTTATTGTTATTCTTATTTTTCTCCCATAGATGTTAGTTACCCATAAAGAAATTAAATCAAACTGTAGTATTATACAAATGACTTTTTAAATATTTATCAGTGTTGAGTCTATGACAAAGGAAGGTCAGTGAAGTTTAATGTTGCATTGTCTACTTGCAGTATGAATTCTAATAAAATATCAGTGAAATACTAATTTAAGTGCTTTTTAAAATCTTGCAATGTTTTGACATTGTACATTTTATTTTCTTGGCTCTTGTACTGTGGAAGATTATACACACCTGCACTGAACTGATAAATGTTCTCTCAGAGAGATTTTATTGTGGTTCTTTTCCTTCCTTCCTTCCTTCCTTCCTTCCTTCCTTCCTTCCTTCCTTCCTTCCTTCCTTCCTTCCTTCCTTCCTTCCTTCCTTCCTTCCTTCCTTCCTTCCTTCCTTCCTTCCTTCCTTCCTTCCTTCCTTCCTTCCTTCCTTCCTTCCTTCCTTCCTTCCAGAATAAAGACCAAGGATGAGATTCTTAGCTGGCATAAATTGACAGAGTTCTCTGAATAGGGAATGGTGCTGTGCTGATTTACAGACATTCAAAATAAAACCTAGAAATCTGATGGCTGCTGAAAACCTCGATCTATTGGACCTTTCTCAGCAATACATTTATACACCCACACTATCCCACTTTCCCACATTTTGAGATTATCATGTTACATGAACATGACAACTGCTGTTATCCAATTTTCCTAATTAATTTCCTTTTATGATACTTTTAAAGTTTGTCCCTCCAACACTCCCAAAGACTTTCTGGTAAGTGCTGTATGCTAAAAAAAAAAAACACCACTTAAAATCTGAGTCTTTTAAAAGCCAGGATGACGAGCTTTAGAGAGCAAATATTTGGTGGCCTACTAACCCTAACAGCTACTTTGTGTAAAATGTGTGTGTGTGTCTGCACAGGTATACCTGCATGCACATAAAATCCACAGTCTAATTTACAGCAGTGTATAATGCTTGTTGGCTGGCCATGTGACCATACTAACATTTGAAAGTTGGGGGAAACCATTCATGAAACTAGACTTGTCATAGATTGCTCTTAAAAGCTTCTTTAGTCCAAAGATTGTCAGCTCTGAGCTGTGGCCCAGAAGAAACCTCTGTGTATGTATCGCATAGTTAGCTGATCAAGTTTTCAGAATCAAAGGATACCAAATAGATTTTACCTTGTGAAATATGTTGTCCTGTAAAATTGAGTGGGATCCATTTAACCAGTGGCAAATGTATCAGTTGGTGACATCTAGATGCCACTTAGACTGTTTTTATATTCACTTGAGTGATTTTAGGATGCAAGAATTGGAAATGTCTAAACTAGGTCATATAAGTTATGAGCTAAATATGCCTATTTCTCTTTATCAAGTAGAAAGGGCACCAAGGATGACTGGCCAAGGTGTAAAAATTTATGCTGTGGCCAGCTAAGTCTAGGTGAAACGAATCCCACACTTGTCTTAAATAAACTCATTAAAATAACATCGAGCAAGTGTCCTTAACAGGAGCAAATGTAGAGCTCTGAATAGCATCTCTGTTTGCTCAACTTTTAATTTCAAATTGAGCACTCTACTACATCATCTGTTGAACAGAATAAAAGATGGGAGTATATTTTATGGAAACATGATAGTATACTTGAAAAACAGAAATCTTGACTGATGAAAAATAAAACAAAACAAAACAAAAAATCATTCAGGTTACAAATTCTTCAGACATCTTATGAAATGAACAAATTATGAAATGAAGAATATTTTAGTAGATGTTAGAGAGACTGGAAGGAAACATCCGCTATATCCACCCTATATGGCAACAAACCATATGGACCTATCCTTTAAATATATTTAAGACAGCACAGGGAGTGGTCCTGTGGTGCTACAAACAGATTTATAATTAAGAATAGAATTGCAAGACAAAAGTAGCTTGGAGTGGTGTGGACACTATTTATTCTCTGCCTTGTGCATTTTAGCATCCACATGCATGATGTGGAAGCTGCTACAAAATCAGGTCTGCAGTCCTGCAAGCTGCTGTGAAAGTAATAGAAAGCAGATCTTTTGACTGGGACACAACTTGCCAAGGGTACTATTGGTATGTAAGCATCAACACGTGAAAAGCAGGACAAAAATTACAAGTAAAAAGGCATGTTATCAGACTCTGAAGCAAGCTCCTAGCTATGGAGATGTAAAGGGAGAGGGGAGGAGAAGGTCACTATGTAGTAAAAGACAAACATATCCAACGTATGCAATCAATCAGGGTCTGTAAATTAATTTTCAGCTCTAAAAATTGACTATCTCCTGGGGAAATTCTATTATTGAAAAACAAGATATATTCCAATTAGGAGAGAGGCCATACAGACGGCAGGATAGAAAAGAGAGAAGGAAAAAGGGGGAAAAAAAATTAGATATTAGAGTTCTAAAGGTATGACCATCACTAAATGGGACAAAAGTGAGGGGGCTTTTAGGAACCTTAATTTGGAATGCCTTTGATTTCTGTCATTTTAAGCCTGCATATTTTATCACAGTGGTGTTTTACAGGATTCCTGCACATTGCCTGTTCTGCTGCCTGCAGTGAATCTGGACCTCGGATCACTGCTCTGTCTAACAGCATGACATGAAACACTAAGGGGTACATTTTCAAAGCAAGAAGTGGGAATTTCCCTGCATGATTCCCACCGAACTCAATGTAAGATATGTAGCTGAAACCCTATGGAACAATTTGAGTATTTCCCATATCGCTTCTTGGAATTGCCAAAAACATTTATGGTATATAGACAAGTACTAGAAGTTTACAGGGACTATTATTCAACTTTATTTTGTAAATTTTGGGTTGAGATAAGTTTTCAGAAGTGACCAAGTATTGTTACCATCTGTCTTCTGTAGGTATTATCAGCTGATCAGCTCATTATGAAATTAGCTAATTGTTAGTGAAAGGAACATATGTACATAGAATGTTTCACTGTTTTGCATGACAAATTTTACATAAACATGGCACTTTATTGTACCAATTTGCCTGCCTAATTTGCTTTGTAAGACTTTATAGCCCTGAAGTTCTCCTAGTGTTTCAGATCACAAAATGGTACTCATACATATTCCTGTGGTAACTTGAGCTTTGACAAACTCTTAAAAAAAAAAAGAATTACCATTTTTCAAGCAGCCCCACACAGAGTGTAATATTTTTGATTTTTAGAACTATTTGAGTATTTTTTGCTCCATGGAAAGTCAGATATTTAAAATACAGTAAATAAATCTTGTTTTTCAGAAAAAAAATATAAAATGCTGTCCATCGAGTAAGTGAGAAACTGATATCAGTTCTAAGTTATGGTAAAATTATTGAGCAGATAAGGGCAAAGCAGGAGGCTGAGGGTTCGGACAGACAGGAAAAATAATATTAATATATCCCAGTAATGCATAGTTAAAGATGTTAATGCACTCAGATAAAGAGAACTGGAGGATGACTGGACCAGCCTCTGAATAGAGCTGGTACATGGAGTGAACATTAATGTAAACCATCATTTTTATGCAGAAAGTAGTAAAATTAGTGCCTGTATTAAATAATGTGAAGAGTGATCTGAGCGACCATTTCCCCACAAATGTGAACACAAGAGCAATGTACCTTTTAGACAGAATTTGGAAGCCATTTCTACCAATACTGCAAGGTAATGGTTAATGGTAAGAATGCCACATGTTGTTCTGAGAAGGAATGCAGGAAGTTGGTTTAATTTCATGCTTTCTATAGTGAACCTGACATAAAAAATAGTAAACATGAGAGAAATTTGATTTGAGCTGGAGAAGTGAAGACTTGTACAACAATGTACAAGTGCACAACACCTAGTGACACCTAAAATGTAATTCGGGTCATTCTCATACAAGAAATATGAATGCAATTTTGAGCTGATATAGCAAAGTATTAGTAGGTTGGTCAGGAGATGGGAGACCCTACTTCATAAGTGAAAATTAAAAATGCATCTATAAAGCTGTGAGTCCATGCTCTAAGGTGGTCTGTAGCCTGGCAGCTGACTTTGTATAAGGCTGGAAGCAAGCTAACGTGTTCTTCCATAAAGACAGGTACATTAGTTTGAGCACTACACTTTGGTAGCTGGATACTTCCTGTTATCTTGACGTGTGAGAAGATCAAGTTTCCCAAAAGCTTGTACTTGACTGTAGTCTTAACCATGGTCTAACACCATGGTTAAAGCATTTGAATGCTTTTTATAGATATAGTGAAAGGATAAATACCAAAGAGCTAGATGAGCTATAATTCTTAAATTTTAGAGTTCTATGGCATGAGAAAGAAAAGGTCATAAACTGTCTCTGAAAAAACTTCAGCTGAAAAATTAAAAGAATCTTTCTAACCACTGGTGAGAGTTGTTGAAACAGCTTCCAGTAAAAATAGTGGAGAGCAATTAACTAGTTTTATGATGAAGCTTGACAAGTTTAGAAAACAGAGGATCTAGTCCTCCAAATGACTTTGGAATGCCTCTGGCAAAGACTCTATAGACATAAACCTAGTAAATGAGGCAGTTATATACAGCCCTACATAGCTGTGATAAAACCAAAATATTTTCTCCAATTTCAATTAATTTTATATTAACTTTTCCATTTATAAAACCAAACCAAAACAAACAAAAAACAATATTTCAAAATAATAATAATAATAATAAAAGTAAAAGCTCTTTTTAGTTTTATTTCCTAGATCAAAGTAACTGGTGGAAATTTTGTTTTCAGCAAAGCATCATTTGAACAATGCAAGATATTCCACCAGCTAGTGTTGACAAGCCTTAGTTTCCAGGCTGTAGCTCTACTGTTAATTCTTAGGGCTATTTTGAAATAAGTATGCTGAAGGGAATAATGGGGAAAAAAAAAGAAGAAGAAGAAAAAAAAAAAACCAGTGCACAGCAGATGCTAAGTCTACCCTTACAGTCACAGCAGAAAAGAAAAATCTTCTAAGTAGGGTCAATTCTTACACCTTGTAATTGCAAAACAGGCTGTTACCTTTATTCAGAGAAGGGAGTAATTATCCCTGATCAAAGCATGGAATAAGTGTCAGATTCAGGATTAGCAGAAGGCAGATACCAAGTCACTTTTTTACATACCTGGCTGGCAGGACCCATTCCAGTACTCATTCTTTGAGCCGACTTGTTAGATTGGCTGCATTCTTCTGTCAAATGGGTTCACTGATTAGAACATTCATATGGGAAACGTGGGTTCAATTCTTTTCTCTCTCTGAGCATAAACAAACCTGCACCTTCAGGGAAAACTCCAACGATTATTCTAACAGGTATTTGGGAATGCTGATCTCTCAGTCTTTCTTGTTGAAGCTTTGTATGGAATAAGAAACATACATTAGGCTGTAGAGGAAAATGATGTTCAAGCAAGACTTTGTAGCCAATGGAAGCAGGCTTGCACAAGTCTACGTGCATCTATGTATGTGTATAGATTTGTAGACATACTGTGGTAAGTACTTACTGGAGCAGTGAGGAGCCCTCAGGTTTCTCTACTTCCCATAGCTCCCATCTGCAATAGAAAAGAGAGCCATGTTAATCCTTGCTCTTATTCCGCTGTTTCTGTTACATCTAGTTCTTATACATGACATGCACAGTGAGAAGGGTGCACCAGTAAGACCTTATCCCAGAAACACACTTTTGGCTGGCAAGTTCATAGAGAGTTGTAGATTCAAATCCTTTTTAACAAAGCAGGAATACAAACCCAGATCTCCCACTGGCTAGGCAAAGTCCTCTGGGTACTTGTCAATGTGATACAAATGGGGCAGAAATGGCCTCTCCTTCAACCATGTGTTGTGAGGTTGGGTGGATGCCGATATCAAACCCCAGAAGATTCAGGATTAATCAAAGCATGGGAAAGGACCAGGGTTCAAGACAATTCTGTGTCCACTGTAGTTTGTAGTGGACTGTATGGATGACTTGTATCTCTTTGCATTCATGTATATGTTTCTGAACCCCAGTTTTAGGCACATGATTTTCCTCCTCTTAAGCAATCTGGGGTCCAGCTGGGGCTGTACATCCTCTTCACAGTAGGCATTTGAGACTGGGGGTGCTGAAAACAACAGCATTGTGATCTGTTGTGAATTTTGCCCTAAATGAAGGCTGTAGATCTAGTCCTGAGCATATATCCCCTTTTGAAAATGTGTTTCTAAGAGACTGAATAATAATTCAGTAGTTATCAGTTAATTACTGAAATGTGAAAAATTGCGGAGCAGATGAAGAAATACACAAAAACAATGTATTCATCTCAACAGCTACATTTGCCTGATAATGCAGTTCAAAATTATTTATTTATGCTTATATTTGCACTGCAGAGTAATAATGAATGATGTGAAGTATTTTTGTATGAAAAATCAATCTCACTATATTTTGTAAAAAGTCAGGGAGTTGTAATGATGTGAGACATTACAAAACATTGCATCTACTATTAAATATTTGCTGAGAAATGGGGAAGAAAACATTGTTTTTTATGTCACTTTTATGGGATATGTGGATAGGTAAAATGCAACATAGTGAGCTTTTACTGTATTGCTTACTGTTTCCAGGAACATAATTCACAGGACTGGAGGATAGATTTGCATACATGTATCTTATAACATAAACGTAACAGAGATTTCTTGTAGATATCAAAAAAATAAAAATAAAAAATATTGCTAGATTGTGCCTGTCAATGGCAAACAAAATTCAAGAAAATCCCAACAAATGTGCAGCAAAGAAATTTGAAGGTGTGCTCTCCTGGTAACAATTATGTTTTACTGTTTTGCAAACTTGTTGAGAGAAGTTTGCTAAGCAAACAGTTCAGGGAGGCCTGCACTGATGATCTGCTCTGACTTGCAGTATGGCCAAACACTTTGTAAAATCAGGACAGATGTCCTGAGAAGCAAACTTATCAAGAAAAAAATGCAGGAGGACAGTGTAGCTCTGCTACAGAAAGTATACTTGGAAGAGTATTGGGTACTTTTTTCCCCTCAGCTTTGTAAGGCATAGCTGTAGGTCATCTCTCCATGACATATTACCTTCTGGCACAGAGACAACAACATGTAAGGTTTCAAAGAGACATCGTGATCTCATCCTGATCTCATTCACTGAATTTGAAGAAGAGAGGGAGAAAAAACACTCAGATTGGAAAGAAGAAAAATTAACAAGAATTTTTAACAATGATGGTGGATTTTTTTTTTTTAATGCAGTGAAGGGAGAAGCCAGAGCTACCCACACGTCACACCACTTTTAGAAACACGGGGCTTGTCACAGCTGATCAGGCAGCTACTCTCACTTCTGCCTCCAGCTGTGGCTGATACCTAATGCTACCAAGGAGTTGGGAAGTCCTATAATAAATTGAAATCAACTGAATGGAGGAAAACAATCATACCTGGCTGTTACAGCCCAGAGCATGAGGTCAGAATTCCCTTACTTATCTAAGCTGCCAGAGTTATATCAGTTGAATGCAATCTGATATTTTTTGCACATCCTGTTGAAATCAGTGGGAATGCTGAATGCACATGAACTGCAATGATCATAAAATTAGTCAGACTTATTAAAAATCCACTCACAGCATTTAAAACTCCATGACCATCTGTTGAAATACATTCCACAGGCCAACTAGGGAAAACTGAAGAAAAAGAGAAAGAGAGAGAGAGAGAGAGAGAGAGAAAGAAAGAAAGAAAGAAAAGAAAAAGAAAGAAAGAAAGAAAAAGAAAGAAAGAAAGAAAGAAAGAAAGAAAGAAAGAAAGAAAGAAAGAAAGAAAGAAAGAAAGAAAGAAAGAAAGAAAAAGGAAGAAAAGAACACTACTATCAAAAAAGAAATCCAGCACTTACTGATTCTTGTTGGACAACTGAAGTTCATAAGCTTAGCCATAACTGCAGGAGGTACAAATTGCAAGCAGGATGAAACAGCAGAGAGCAGGAGACAGAACGTACAGGAGTCTGATGGCCTAAGTTACAGTTTGAAGACTATTTCTTTCACCAACAGGTCAGTGTAAATAGCCTCTGAGCCATCCTGCCTCCCACTATTAGCACGCGCTGTCCCTCTTAAATGTTTGTGCAACTGTTTGGGGTTGTTTGTGAGTTATTTATAACCTAATGAGTTTCCTGACCCAGTTCAGAAGTAGCCCCAAAAACACAAAGCAGAAGGGAAGACATGGGGATGGGAATAAATGGCTTGAAGGCCTGGGAGGTTTTTGTGACCTTGATCTGTATGAGCATTTTTATAATTCAGCTCCTTTTAGTAATTTTGAATGATCAAGATGCAGTTGATATTATGCATTTATTTTTGGTTGTTCAGTAAACAACCGTACAGACAAACAGTAGCATATGCTGTGCTCCCTCACTGGTCACTATGAACACTTGCTATGCCTTTTCTATATTGTGAGATCAGTCAGCTTCAGTGTGGGGTGTGAGATGGTATCAGATCTCTTTGCTCAATGGAAGAATCAGTTGCCTTTTCTGTTAGCATATGAGTTGATCCATTAATTTAATATAATTATTCAATTAAATCCATTTTGTAAATAAAGATTTTTTATTAAAAAATAGAATAAAAAAGAATAAAAAAGAATTTTTAAAAAGAGCTTTCCTATATGTCTGTGAGAGGCTAGCTCTATGAACATATTGCCAGTTATGTTACTATCTAGGATGCTTTTGTTTCCTGAGGACACTCCTGTGAAAGAAATGTGCTTATCACCTGAAGGCTCCTAAATAAACCAATAGAAGGGATTGCATGTGCTAGCAAGGTGAATTCATTATCTTTGTATGTAAGAATAATTTTTTGCTCTCCCTATGATAGACTCTAAGCTCCATCAACACACAGGGCTGGGATTTACTCTAGTACAATCTACAGGTGCTGTTACACAAGAAAACATAATAAATTGCATCTTGCATTTTCTACGCCCCAAAGCTCTGCTTACTGAGTATGTCAAAATCTTTAATTATAATATTTATTCTTACAACACCTATGTAAGCCAGGAAGGTAAGTTTATGGCTGTTATACAGATATGGAACAGAGAAAGGTAAGGTTAGAAATAAAACCATTTTTTCTGCCTAGGTAAAAATTGAGTGCTCAAATTCACAAATCCTCTGTATATTGAATTTTGGTCTGTGTGAAACTCTAGGAAACTGTATTTTGACTAATATTTTTACTAATGACTATTTTTTCCTTAGATTATTGAAATTCTGCTATTGACCAAAACAAGGCTGTCTCCTGGCTGAGCTGAATGTTTCATCTCGGCTGATTATTCCCTACCAACTAAAGCCACAGACAACCACAAATCAACTGTTCTGAGGCCGCATGGACTTCTATTAAGTGTGTGTAACTTCTATTAAGAGTGTGCAACTTTTAAAAAGCTAAGAAGCAAATGATGAAAAATTAAAGTTCTAGCTGCATCTGCTAAGAAATGAGAATTTTCTTAGACAGGATAAATGTTTTCAGCGAAGAAGAACATCTCAGGTGGAAAAATTAACTTTTATTGCATTCTGAAAGGAAGGTAAACAATTTTCATAGATTCTTATTGCAGTCATTTAAAACTAAAAATAATAAAAAAAAATTAACACACTTTTCTCAATTATATTGTTTTTCCCAATGGGAATTTTTGTTTTCAACTTTTTTTTTTTTTTTCATATCAAAAATACTGCCTGTGTGTGTGCGTCCATCTAAAAATACTGATCTTTACTATCACAGTGCTTCAAGGGAGCTATAGTCCAGGTCATATTTTCTGTGACTCCAAATGCCAGTCACTGACTTTTCCAAAACCACATAACAATATGGAATTCCTATTAAGTTGCATTCTCAAAGAAGTGAAGTGAAATATAACTGTTGATATTATATGGAAAGGAAGCTGGACTTTCAAGAAGGTGTTCTACTGTGAGAGACTGCAGTGACATTTCTAAACCAAAATATCCTGACATTATCCAAATGTTTTTATTTTCATTACTTAAAAGAAAACAAACTAAGAAAATCTTTTTGGAGAAGTGCTAACAATGATTAAGCTTTTATTTTTCATTGAGATTTTCTATGAAAAAATAATTTGACCAACTCTCCACATACCCCAAAAACAATAGAAAGATCAGTGTTCAGGTTCTTTTTAGATCCATGTATATTAATACATTCAATTCAAAATTCCTCTGGCTGAAAAAGGTGATAAGAAATAGGTGAGTGAATATACTAAAGTAATGGAAACAGATATTTCATCTGAAGAAAAATTTAGACATTCTATAGGATTGTTAAGTAACAAGAAAGAAAGGATTGAGGCTTTCTTCAACTGTAGAAAATGAGCTTTGTAGGTTTCCCAAGGTTAAATTAGCATTGAATAAAATGTTCTTTATTGAAGTGGAAGAGCAGATTATTGCAAGACTGATATTTCTGTAAGTGAGGCACTTTGATGCCACCATTGTTATGAAATGTTTGCAATGCTCACGTCTTTTTGTGACTCTACCAATCTTCTGTGAAGAAACTGCAGCAGCAAAAATGCCAAAAATGTTACCCAAGATAAATATCACAAGGAGGGCTCCACTATTTACATCAACAGTGTAAAATGTAAGAGAACTTAATGACAGTAGTACTCAACTTCAGCATAAAGGCTAAACAATGCTGAAAAAAAAGGCAACGCTTACCAGGTGGGCAAGGGCAAAGTACATGTTTAAGAATTATTTCAAAGCCATCATCAATGTCTTTTGCTTTTTTTTGGTTGGAACAACATGGCAAGATGCCCTGGAACCCTCAAGAAGAAATCTTTGTGCTAACATGCAATTACTGACATTTACATAGAGCATGAGGAGAATGTATCCCAGGGACTCTGTGAAAAAAAAAAAAAAAAAAAAAAAGGCAGTAAGTAAGCCTACAAACGCAATTGAATGAGATTTTAGGATGATTTGACAGATTGTAGTCTGGTGGCACTACTGTTACTGTATCAGTGGCAAGTTGGCTTGATCTAATTAATAACAAAGGACTGGAACAGCACTGAAATATAACTTGGAAACAAAGGAGCTTTATGAGGTTTCAGGGAAAAAAGAAAAAAATAAAAGAAAGGAATAAAAGAACTCTACATAATTAAATGAAACAAAAACTCATAGTTCAGTCTTACCTCAGTACAGAGGTGTACCTAAGATGAACAGCCTAGAACCTTCTCCATGTCATGCATTATCAACACAGTGGTTTCCATTCCAGACAGGTCTGTCTACACAAAACTGCTGAAATAAGTCATGCCAATGGTATATAGAGTGTAATGAAACCTGGAATATAAGTGCTGTGGGAAGCAACATAATTTGGCATGGAAAACATTTCTATCAATGGGGAGAGGGAGTGCAATTGTAAGAATGGCTTTTGAGTTTGTCAGACTAGCAATTATAAGAAGAAAAAAACAAAACACTTTATTTATAGACTGGAAAGGTTTTACAGAGAATAATCAAAAGGTTTAAGCCTGCTACTGTTTTAATGGAATCAGGTTTTAGAGTAACATACTTGATATAAGTTGTATATAACATGCAAGAAATCACTTGAAAAGTACATTATACTCCTGGATATATAAAATGGGATAAATTACAAAGCAATCTGCATATTTGTTATTTAAAATTTTAAGTCCAAATCTGCTCCCAGTGAAAGAAACTGAGGTTCTGTCATTAAATTCAAGGAGTGTGAATGTAAGCTCTTTAGGTCATATAGTTAACCTCTGATTTTTAACAGATATAAATTCTCACTATCCACTGTTAAGAAATCACCTTTTCTCCTGTATAGATTTACTATCTGATGGGGATCAACTTTATGAAACCAATGACTTAGAAGCAGAATAGCTTTACTAGTTTAATGTTTCCTTGGGCTACTTGCAATAACTGCTGAAGTCGAAAACAAGGAGAAATCAACAAATACAAGATCAAGAAACTGATTAAATATGGCAATATGTTTGAGTTTAAGCAGGTTCAGCATCCTCCTAGGAATAACTAAGCATATTCGCCCTTTGGGAAAAGTGGAGAACACAGCCAATTCATGACAAAAGACACAGGAAAGGAACCGAGTTGAAATATCAAGTATGAGAGCACTGATAAAGTTTTAAAGGGTCATAAAAACCTCAAGATACTAAGGTGCTAAAAGCATTATTATTAATCTTCAGATTAAAAACTAACAATTAAGGTAATTATCAAAACAAAGTTCCATGCAATGTGCAGAAGGTGGCTTAAAAGCAAGTATTCTGTTATGTGAATGGAACATTTCTAAATACAAACAAGATTTTGGAACAGTGCTTATACTCAGTAAAACCAAAACAAACCAAAACAAGCCTTAATTAGAAGGCCTTAAAATTATAGCACATAGCCCCTGCTTTATACACATATTTGTCTTTGATAAAAAGATTACATATATCCACAGAGAGGATAGTATTCTCTCTGATCTGCCTAAAGCAGAACAGACTAGGAGGTATGTCAGAATGAACAAGAAGGTGCGCATGTAGTCACAGAACAAATTCAGATATTGTTACTGTCCATGAATTTCTAAAAAAGGAAAAGAAAGATTGTTGGAGTGAAATGTTAATAATCTAAACAACTTCCTGGTCATCAAATAAAATAAGAAAACAGAATCTCTTACAAAAAACGATCATACCAGCAACAGCAATAAAATAATTAGATGAACTCCAGAGTATAATGGAGGATTTTCTGCTTCTTTTTTGTTACAATACAACTTTTATCACTCAAATATAGAGAAATTCCAGATAGAAAATAGAAAACAAAACAAACAAAAAGATCCATTCTTAAATACACATTCTCAAGAATGGAAAAAGACTTCTGAAGAAGCTGATGTTTTATTTGCATAGTCTTAGAAGTGATTTTCAATTTTTTAATTATTTTTTAACTTGAATTTGAGATCAAATTGACATTTGATATTTTTCATGTAATGAAAAATCAGTTTTCAGTAACAAATTGGAGATCTATTTCTATAAAATTGTTGGTGAAAAGTGGTAAGACAGATTCCACAATAAGAATTTTGGAAAAGATTGGAATTTTGTATGTAAACATATTCGTTTTTGAAAAACGTTCAGGCTGATTGTTTTGCAATAAGCACATGCAATATTTTACTGCTTTTAGTTTATTGGAAGAACTTCAGACTGTTTCAAAATTTGGATCTATATCTGCATTTTGGAAATCATATATGTATATATATATAAAAGAATTCCTCTCTTGAGAATTTAACAGTATTTTAGAGCATTGTGAGATAATGAAAACATGCAAAATGTTTGCCCAGACACACCATACTTACTCTGTATCTGCTATGATGTTGTAGATTTCATATTCCCTATATTGTTTAAAACCTTGCCACCATGCGAACAACCAGAAATTCTGGTGTTAAACAGAAGTTACATTAAAGTCAATTGGAACTTAGCTTCAATGACCTGAAGAATAAAATTTGTATGGTGTTACTAGAAAGAAAAAATGTTGGTCGTGAGGATAAAGAGAAAAATTATCTTTTGATTCTTACATTTCTGCCTGCAATATTTATAGGACAACAAAAATATATGGAAATTCAGAATAATTCCGTAGAAGAATTTAACTATTTTTGAATCTGGAAAAAGGAAGAAAATACATTTTCCAGTTTCCCTGAGACATGTAAATGAAACTGAGCTTCATGACTAACTGTCACATTTACCCAGATGTTGTAGGTCTCCACAGACAGTTCTCTGATGTCTAGAACAATGAAAAAGAGGACTTATTAAGGCACCCCTCCCTCTCCTCCTAAGGAGTCTCTGTTACCCTTTTTGCCTGTTCAGCACATGATTGGTATTACATTGAAAGGTCAATACAAGATAAAATATTAGAGATATACACCTCTGATAATGTCCATTTATGCCATCTTCCAGTATCATGCACTAGAGACCTCTGAAATAACCTCTGAAGAGCTTTATCTGATGATATTTTTCAGGGGAGTGAGGATCTTCCTATGCATATCAAGGAGTCCAAAAACTGGAGACACCTTTTCTGTTCAGATATTTGCCAAATGGAAAATGGAAGGGAGAAACAGGGAAGAAATAGATCAGCTATCTCCCCTGATTTGTGAGCATGTAAGGAAGACAGTTCTTTATATGTGCGATATTTATGTTGGCCTAACAAAGTGAAACCCCCAGTCCAGTAGAGATTAAGCACATGTGTAGCTTCACACACATGAGCAGTCCTTTGGGACACAAGCCTGTTAACATCCAACAAATGAAGTTCTTGCAAAGAACTTCTCCCACAATATATTCAAACCAAATTGAAAAATCTGAAATAGGAAACAGCTGAGACATGAATATTTAAAACTTTGCTGCAGCAGTGGACATGTGTAATAACTTTTCAAAGAGATTTTCAGAGGATTTTTTTAATACCATACACATAGCTCTTGTCCTAAATACATATTTACATGATGGACTGGAAAAGCTCTTTTAGAAACTGTTCTGGTCTTCTGGGTAAATAGTATTTTCCTTTTAAAAAATTATGAATACATATTTAACTGATAAACTAGAATGGCTCTATTAGGCACATCATAAACAATTTTTTAAAGTGTCTAGTGAATATGTTTACTGCGGTACAGAAAAGTACCCAGACTATTTAACCTTTTGCAATTTGTCTCTCAGTGCAGTTCTTTTGCAATTTTAAGCCCCCTCCTCAAACAAAACCAAAAAACGTTTCTCCTTCCCTTCATCCCAGGACTGTCAAATATGAAGCTTAGTAGAGGAGACTATGAAGGTAAAGAAGAATTCTTTTTGTCAATATTATCACTACAGCACTATATTCCACACCATACATCAATCATCTCTGTTTTCTAGAGGCATGAGGTTTAAAAAATTGAGAACCAAATTTTTCTGTCAAGGATATGGGTGTTTTGGAGAGTTACAAAAAGAGGTTGGAATAGTCGGCCCCTCTGCCCCCAAACAGAAAAGATAAAATCTCATCTAATTTCAAAGAAACTAGTTAAGAACTGAACTCATCTGTATGAAGCTCCACAGCTTAATGCCAAGAGAGTGTTTGTTAAGCTGGTTAAGAAGAAAGACAGTCTTGCCTTTTTCCATGGAGACACTATCTCATTAAACAAAGTCAATCCCCCCCCCCCCCCCCAAAAAAAATGTTGTGACCATTCATAGAAAGAAAACATTGAACAAACATGCATGATTTATTTGTTCAGTTTTGCTCAACATCTGTGTTTTTTGTGATGTGTAAAACCATGGCAAGCTGGTGCAGGCATCCACCTTAACTGTAAGCATCTTTGGGCATCATCCTCCCATGAAAATTACAGAATCACAGAATCACAGAATTGTAGGGGTTGGAAGGGACCTCGAGAGATCATCGGGTCCAACCCCCCTGCCAAAGCAGGTTCCCTGAAGCAAATTGCACAGGTAGGCATTCAGACGGGTCTTGAATATCTCCAGAGAAGGAGACTCCACAACCTCCCTGGGCAGCCAGTTCCAGTGCTCCATCACCCTCACTGTGAAGAAGTTCTTTTGCATGTTGCTGTGGAACTTCCCGTGCTCCATCTTGTGGCCATTACCCCTTGTTCTGTCCCCACAAACCACTGAAAAGAGGTTGGCCAAATCCCTCTGTCTCCCACACCTCAGGTACTTATACACATTGATGAGATCCCCTCTCAGTCTTCTTTTCTCCAGGCTGAACAGACCCAGTTCTCTCAGCCTTTCCTCAAAGGGAAGATGCTCCAAGCCCCGTAGCATCTTTGTAGCCCTCTGCTGGACTCTTTCCAGGAGATCCCTGTCTTTTTTGTACCGGGGAGCCCAGAACTGGACAAGTACTCCAGGTGAGGCCTGACCAGGGCAGAGTAGAGGGGGAGGATCACCTCCCTTGACCTGCTGGCCACGCTCCTTTTAATGCATGCCAGGATCCCATTGGCCCTCTTGGCCACCAGGGCACACTGCTGGCTCATGGTCAACCTGTCGTCCACCAGGACCCCCAGGTCCTTCTCCTCAGAGCTCCTCTCCAGCAGGTCATCCCCCAGTCTGTACTGATATGTGCGGTTGTTCATTCCCAGGTGCAGGACTCTATGCTTGCTTTTGTTAAACCTCATTTGGTTTCTTCCTGCCCAGCTCTCCAGCCTGTCCAGGTCTCGCTGAATGGCAGCACAGCTGTCTGGCATGTCAGCCACTCCTCCCAGCTTTGTGTCAACGACGTACTTGCTGAGGGCGGACACTATTCCCTCATCAAGTTTGTCGTTGATGAAGATGTTGAATAAAACCAGACCCAGCACCGACCCCTGGGGAACACCGCTAGTCACAGGTCTCCAGCCGGACTCTGCACCACTGATCACCACCCCCTGAGCTCGGCCAGTCAGCCAGTTCTCAACCCACCTTACTGTCCACTCATCTATCCCACACTTTCTCAGCTTTGCTAGCAGGATGTCGTGGGGGACAGTATCAAAGCCTTGCTAAAGTCAAGGTAGATGACATCCACTGCTCTCCCCCCATCTACCCAGCTGGTGATGCCATCATAGAAGGCAACGAGGTTGGTCGAGCACGACTTCCCCTTGGTGAATCCATGCTGACTACTCCTCATAATCTTCTTCTATTCCAATTGGTTGAAGATGACATCCAGAACAAGCTGTTCCAACACCTTTCCAGGGACAGAGGTGAGACTGACTGGCCTGTAGTTTCCCAGATCCTCTTTCTTGCCCTTCTTGCAGACCGGAGTGACATTGGCTATCCTTCAGTCTTCAGACACCTCTCCTGTTCTCCAGGACCTTTCAAAGATGATAGAGAGTGGTTTGGCAATCACCTCTGCCACCTTTCTCAGCACACATGGATGCATCCCATCAGGGCCCATGGATTTGTGTGCATTGATCCCACTAAGACACTCCTGAACCACACCCTCCTCAAACGGAGAGTTTAAAATTTACTACTTTTAATCCTATTTTCCTGCAAAATACAGATTGCTGTGGTTTAGCCCAGTAGGCAGTTAAATCTCGCTCAACCACTTACTCACCCCTCCCAAGCAGGATGTGGGAGAAAATCAGAAGGGTGAAAGTGAGAAAACGCATGGGTTGAGATAAATGTTTCCAAGGTAAAGAAAAATTACATGTGCAAGCAAAGCAAAGTGTTGAATTCATTTTCTTCTTCCATTGGCAGACAGATATTCAGCTATGCCAAGGAAAACAGGGCTTCATTATGCATAATGGTTACTTGGGAAGGCAAAAGCTATAACATAAGGTTGTATGGCATCCTCGTCCTTCTTTCCCCCCAGCTTTTATTGCTGAGCACACTGCTATATGCTATGGGGTATTCTTCTGGTCAGCTGGGTTCAGCTGTGCAGGCTGTGCCCTCTCCCAGCTTCTTGTGCACCTGCAGCCTACTTGCTGGTGGGGCAGTGGGAGGAACCAAAAAGCCCTTGAGTCTGTGTAAGCACTGCTTAGCAACAACTAAAACTTTGGTGTATTAACGACACTGTTTTCTTCATGAATACAAAACATAGCACCATACAAGCTACTATGAAGAAAATTAGCTCTATCCCAGCCCCAACCATCACACAAATACAGATTTACTTAATAAGATTTACAAATAAGATTTACTTAAAATCACACAGAGAAATGTAGTATAACAGACACCACCAACCTGAACACAAAATAGAAATAGAAGGTATGGATAAGAGAAAAAAATATATCTTCAGGAGAGATTTCTGAAAGATTTCTGAAAGAGATTAGAAGCAGATATTAAAGTGCTCAACATTTTTAATGGCAATGCATTTTTAACAGAGTCCAAGTCCATTTAGACACCTACATAAGAGCTAAGATTTTCAAAATGCTCCTTAGCCAACAACTCCGATAATATTTTATAGTCATATTTTCGAATGCACTCTGCATTCAAAGTGCTTCTGGAAATTTGGCCCTGGCTGTGAGCTGTGACCTCTTCTGAAAATCTGTAGGGATCAAGAATGAAGGCATATGGAACATTGCATATAGTTGTGGGAATCTTAATTACCAAAAACATATTGACAAATTAGAAAGAGTTCAAAGAAGAAAAACAAAAATGGTCAGGGGACCAGAGTAATCTACATATGAGGAAAGATAAAAAGAACTATATATGTATGGCTCAGCTATGAGATAATTAAGAGAGGATATATGTTAAGACTCTACAAGTGTTCCTAATCTTGTGTAGAGAATGGAGAGGGACAGATTAAATGGGATCTGAAGTTATAACTAGAGCTGCAAGTAAGAAAAAAAATCCTGGAAGGGATGCCAGGCTGAGAAATGTTGTCTGAGGGGACAAACTACGATTGTTAGGGTCCTATGAAAGTTTATCTCTAGGACAGAGCTCTAAATTTTCCAGAGATACTTGTTTAGATTCTACATTCAATATACATGATATTTTGGGGTGGTTCCACTGAGTGGAAATAACTTTTGAAATAGCTGAACTTGCTCTTATTAAACATAAATTTCTGTGGAGAATCAAAAATCTTTCTTTCTTTTTCCTTCTTTCCTTTTCTTTCTTTCCTTCTTTCTTTTTCTTTTTCATTTCCTTCCTTCCTTCCTTCCCTTCTTTTCTCTTTTCAGATGGTAAAGCATTGCCTATAAGACTTTTGCTCTTGTTATTTATAATCTGATGAACATTAGCATTCTATCTGATCATTTAAACACCAAATATACATGATTTAAGAAAATTTACCTGAACACTTTCCTTGACATTGCATTATTGTTTAGATTTTCAAGATACAAAGAATCAAACCAATTTGAGAAAAAACACTGAGAATGTTTTTTTTTTTTTCAAAGACAAAAAAAAGGTCATTGTGTTATCCTATTTATTAAGCATCATTACTTAAAGTGTTATAATGTACAATTTTTGTGGCTCTGATCTCAAAGAAAATAGTTTCTAATAGTGTTTTAAAACTGCTAAATGTTGGCATAGGAAGTGAGTAGAATAGTAAATTCTGACCTATGCGGTCAAGTAGGTCACCAGAACTCTGGCTTAGATAAGGTGATTAGTATGTGATTTTGCATAACTCCGTGCAGACACACCCTTGTATAGAGAACAATTAATTTCTTGATGTACCTGCGCTTATAATGATATACTTGTGCAGAGGGATTTAGTATTGGCCCCATCCTCATTCCCTTCCCCCATTCCATTTCACACCATGCAGCCTCTTGCACCTTGTGAGCAGGGTGCATGGTCAGCAAAGACAGCAGGCTGCCACCAGGAGGAAAACCTAGCTCTGGATATCCAGCTAGCCACACTTCCTGTCAATGCACAAACAATGTACGAAAAAAAAAAAAAAAAAGGAAAGAAAAAGTACCCATCTCTTGAAGAGCTTCAAGAAAACTACACGTTTAGAAAGGAACAGGAAGATTCTCATTTCTGCTTCTAATCCTTGAAGGTGGAGAGGTATCCTTCCTAGGTGTCCTCTCAAAGGGCAGCTACCAAGGTGCTCTTCTTATATTGGCCTCTAAGACCCTGCAGCAGAGCAGTGCCCAGGGGTATTACAGAGGTTCTGCAAGGATGCTGGAGATGTGTCTATGGCACTTGCAGCAGTGTGCTGGCACCAGCTTTACTCACATTCACTGAAAATGACTGCTAGGTCAGATAAATATCTGCATTATGCATATTCCATATAGGAAAGAAAAACACTTCATCTCAAGTAATTGAATGGCACATAGAGGTGGATTCAGTATTCAAATTCATGATCAGATTTATTTATTTTTTAATTGATTTTTTGGTGGGAGGACTCGAGTATCAGCCATTCTGAAAGAATGGCTCCCTTTTACCTCTTCTGGATCTAACTCCAAAAAGCGATAGTGTTGGGCAGGATTAATGAAAAAAGAAGCTAAAGAGATTAAGCAAAATAGACTGATCAGAACATTCTGAAACATTCTGACAGTGAGTTTTTATTCAGCTCTTCCTCTCCTACCCTGGCTAATTCTATAATCAATGCAAATAAATTTTCCTCATCAAAACATAGCCCAAACCCGTGGAACCAACTGCTGCAGGAGGTCATTGAGTCAGATACTACAGTTAGATTTAAAAAAGAGCTGAATACATTTTATGGCCAAACAACATCTGTACAGTCATCCAAGCCAAGATAATGGTGATGAAATTTCATGCTTGAGTGTGTAAAATGATTGCTATATCACTCAGAAAGGATTTTTTTTCTTCCCAGGTAGAGGATTACACAATCGAGAAGATGCATTAGAGAGAGGTTTCTGAGTTTTTTTTTTTGTTTGGTTGGTTTTTTTAAACTTTCTCCAAAGAGTGAAAGATCAGTTCACGGACCTCAGAGAGTAATAACTTAGCCTGCTGCATCTTTTCTTCTTAAATATAACGAAGCTCTTAGATGAGATGTTTCATTTCAGGGCCTCCAAGTTTCTCTCATACCCTCCACACTAACTGATCTCACGTGTAGGTAAAATCACTGAAGCAAATCTTAGCAGCTGGCAAGTTTACTAATTCACCCTCCTGACCCCAACAGGTAAATGACAATGAGTTTTCATGTGAGCCTGGAGAGGCCTTCGCCTGACCTTTGATGCAACAGCTGGTTTCATTTCTTGTGCAACTTGCATTTAACATGCATCTGGCTTCATTTAATTGGGGAAAAAAAGAAAAAAAAGAAAAAGTTCTGTCAGTAGTCAGCAACCTAATGATAATTTTGACCACCTTTTCCTGTTTTCATCAGCTCAATTTCATTTCCAGTACTTAATCAAGAAATGAATTAAATAGGGAGAGAGAATATATATTTAACTAAAGATTTCTGTGATATCTGGCAGCAGATTTAATTCACTGGGAGTACATAGGGGAGGAAACTGTGGGGTGGAACGACTGCCGAAACACTTAAAACCTCATTACCACATATCCCCACTTCACCCTGAGAGCCCCCAGTCTGTCCATTATTGTCCTGCCTGTACTTTCTGTGGGACTTTGAAAAGAAAAGGTTCAAAGAGCAAGACTTTCATGCTCCCTTTTCCATGTCAAACACTTTCAACTCCTGATTTCAAAGTGCCACTCGCTTGCTGTTCAAAGGCCTGTGGACACGTAGGGGGTGAGACAGGAGTAAAAGGTTGCACTACAAAGCCTGCTGCATTCAGAGCAATACCCAGCTCAGAGATACAAATGGTAATATAAACTCAAGTACCTATCAATAAAACCACCAATATATGAAAGGAGGTTTGGAAAAATTCTAAGTGGCCTTTTTCTGCCCCCTCTCCCACACTGCCATCATGTTGTTATTGGTTTAGATAAAAGCCTAATTGATATTTTGAAGTGTGGCTTTTCCTTCTGTTCCAGTTATGACCAGAGGACTGCAGAAGTGGGATAGAAAGCCAACCCCAAATAAGTTAGCTAAGAATACCTAAAGAAGTTCCTACCAACATCTGAAAAACCTGCCTTGCTCTCGTTGAGTATTCATCTACCTTCCCTTCTCTCTCTGTATCCTTTTCATCTGCCTGCCCACAAGATTTGGAACACCATTAATTGGTCCTCGGGGAGGCTGACAGGCCTGTGCTTTTATGACTTGATTCTTTGTATTGTACACATGTGGGCATCTCTCAGGAGATAAACAAAGGGAAAACGTGGAAAAAGGGGGTAGAATTTGTTTAAGACTAAACACAGAACAAACCACCTCCTCAATTTACTGCTAATATCCTAAATTGCATGAATAAATCTACCCACTCTCCCTCCCCATTTTCCCTCTTCCCCACATCTGCTTCTCTTAATCTGCTTTTCCTGATCGCTACAGGCTCATCTTCTGAGGAATTCCACCTCCCATTTGAAATCAAACAGTGTAACTCTTTTTTTTTCTGTGTCCCACCCCCCCCCCCCCCCCCTCGCCAACAAAAGAGTGAGGTGGTCTTATGGGAAGATAAAAAGAATAGTTGATCATAAGAACTAACCTGGAGCCAACACCTTGGTCTTTCGTCCCTTCAGCAGTTTCTAAACCCTAAGCACCTGCAGCTAATTCTCATGGCTTCCAGCCTTGGTCTTGGATTCACTGAGAGTGAGAGACTTTTTGGCACAGCTTTCACCACTCAGGAAAAATAAGCCTAACACACTCAGACACACGGACGCATGGGTATGCATGGGCACAAGTGCTCACAGGTGTTTTAGCTCTTATGTCTGGTAGAAAGCAGATATAAGTTACCCCTGTATTATTTGGAGGTAACCATCATTTTTAAGAATGTGTACTAGTAACCTTTACTGCAAACTAAGAACATGCCAGATTTTTCATCCTCTTCTTCTTCTTTTTTTTTTTTTCTTTAACAATAAGGTAGGCCAATAAATAGGCACTATTGCCCCAGAACTGGATATCTGCAAAGGAATTTCTCAATTAAATCCTCTTTGCTTTACTTACAACATCTTTGATAGAAAGATGTGATTTATTCTGCTCTCAGATATGAAAAAGCAACGTGAATCTGTGAAACAGACACAACTGGAAGGCAGACTCCCAAGTGCTTTTGTGTACACCTCTTCACTTCCTAAAATCTTGTTCCTCAGTGTCCATGTTTAGATGCTAAAGCAACAGAGGTAGAGCAGGTCTTGGGAATCAAAATCTAGAGTTTTCTTTCCATCTTTTTTCTTCTCCTTTCTCCTTCTGCCTGCCCACAAGTAAATAGGCAATTAAATAAATCTGCCAGACACAGAAGTGCATTTGAAACCTCTGACGGAGAAGACTAAAACTAGGTCTTTCATGGCTGGATGAGTGCTCTGAATCTGAAATCTTTATTTAAAATGTTGCATCTTCTTGTCCTGTCTAATTTACAAAGATAGAAGTTGTTGGTTTGAAGGAGAGGGCTGAGGTACCCACTCTACCGAGTATTGCTAAGAAAGGCAGAATTTATTGCAATCTTGTACTAAGCTTTCTTCTTAGTTATGATAGGGAGCTCCTTGCTCAATGTGCCAATTATTGTGAACAATGCTCCAAGGCAACTAACTTTTCATTTCTTGCAGGGACTATATATATATGCTGTGAATGCATCAGGGAGGTTGGACTCTTAACTTGCAGCTGTTGCAGACAAAACATATTGTGCTTTTCATTTAACAACCTAAATCACGTTTTTATGCTAAGACATCAGATCCTAGATCCTTTAGAACTGTTTGAAGATCTTAGATATATGAAGGGTTTAGCTATATCTGACTCAGTTTACACATCAGAAAAATAATAAAGGGTTCACCAATAATAAATAATTCTTTAAAATGCTTACCAAAATATACATATATATATTACTTGCTTTTTTTTTTTTTTTTTTAATCCACAAAGACTGTTTCTTGTCTTAACCTCATACTCAGCGTCTGAGGTGCTATAGCTTGTTTTGTATTGTTTCAAGGGAAGTTGTGTATTCACAGCATCGATTACATTTTATTTATTCATTTATTTATTTTCCCCAGAAGGTAGCCTGTAAAAGAAAGTTCTGCAAGGAAACAAGAGGAAAGGCCACAGAGATCACTTTACATATGCCACTTCTCATTCTTCCAACATTTTACTGAAGCACAGCAATTTCTACCTGGATTTCATACCATACTCAACAGCAGGAATTTCAGTGTGGGTTGTAAAACCTGCTTAAGAACCTATGCAATTTACCTCATGTTGATTACCCTGTGTGGAACAGCTAATGGTACATGAGTTAATTAATCTATAGCTGCCTTGACAGTCTGTGCTAATATAGTTGTAGCAACTACATCTTTGAAAATCTTGAGTTAAATTTTTTTAATCATTGTGCGTGACTTTACACACTTGGCAGAAACAGGTATTCAAATGACAGCCTGAGATCTGATTTGAGCCCAGGGTATAAAGACATCTGTAATGGGAAAATTTCCCAGTACAGAATTATAATCCTGCAAGGCAGCCACTGCTCCCATCCTGGCAGGGCAGCTTTTAGCATGGGTGGAGGAGAGCTAAGAAAGGAAGTAAGCAGCAAGATTTTGGTTCTATATTGTTCCCAGTACACTGTCTTGAAAACTAAAAGGCAGTGTGAAAGGCCCCATATGTAATGTGGCTATATGCAATACTTTCACTATTTGTTTCTTCTAGATTCCCTGGATGAGCTAAGCAACCACTATTGAAAAAAGGTCCAACAAAACTCACAATTTAAATCTTCTTATCCCTGACATCATCCCAGCTATGTATAATAGTACAAACACTGTAGTTACTGTTGTCCATGATCCACCACTGTGAGGAGCGGTAATTCTCACTGCTGCTGTGAGGAGCAAAACACTGCCTTTAAAATGGCCACAAACTGCTGGAATTATTTAAGAATCAGACCTCCACATAATGCAACAGGGAAGAGGGAAGAGACAAGATCAGCCCAGCTCTGGTTGATACACAGGACCTACCTCACTTACCTAATGAGAGCAACTGGTACTAGAACTGGGCTGGGCACACTGGATGCATTTTTCAGCGCATGGCACAAGTGCTGTCTCCTAACGCCACCCAACACTTCTCTGCAGCTCAAGGCTTTTTTTTTTTTTCCTGGTTTGAAAAGAGTAGTTCAAGATAGAGAAAAAGTGGCAGCCCTTAGGTTTGCATGTTGACTGTGCTTTTTGGCTGTGCACTTGTGGGAAGCAGAAAACCACAGTAATACTCCTTTATACATGATGAAAAGATTGTTTAAATATAGTTCGTTGGCACTGGTTTATAGCTTTTCTGGAAACTGTTCCCAAAAAAATAGACCCTTGCCTTCAGAGTATGAGTGCCACTTTCATGAAGACAGGGCATGTCATATAGACAACTAGAGTAGATTTTTTATTATACTATATAATTATAATATTATATATATTTATTTATATTTTAATGCTCAAGAAGACATTGTTGCACTAAAATAGTCACATCTCAACCCTAGCTGAAATGCCCCTTCCAGGATGCTAAGGGTACAGATAGCTACAATGAAAATCAGTTATTTTGACATTCAGAACTTTCTTCTGGAGAGGTTTATTTGCTCTGCTAACCATTTTAAGACTCCACGGCACCTTCTTACTCACCTTAACTGTTATGTTTAGTATCTAGCTCATAAGCACTATTTGTTTTCAATACCCTGTGCATCATATCACCTTTTAAATTAATATAAAATTTCTACAGCATTCTCCTCAGTGGTGGTAGTGGTGTTAAACCTTTCTTGAAGAAATTTTATTTCTTCAATAAATTTTATTTCTTCAGGAGGGAGGTGGAGCATGTAGGACATTAGGGATTCAGGGCCCATGATCCCCATCTCCTCTGGAGTCATTCCTCCCGTCATGCAGCTGTGAAGGACTGCTATGCCTGAAGTATCAGATAAATACCAAAGGCACTTTCTTCAACAGTGGGGATGAAAGAGGTACAAAGTTCAGCTTATAGGCCCATTTCTGCTGGAATATGCAAAGCAAGTTATCTAAGGAAAGAATAAAGAAGTGAAAAATTGATTTCAAGAAAACTGGTCTAATAAGAGGAGTCGTGGAATATCACTCACAAGACAAAATACAGGCCACAGTTTTACTTGCAAGATGTTGTCTAATACTAATAGGCCATAGAAAATATAATGGAGTACTTCCTTAGGGAAAGCTACTTGAGTTTAAGAGGTAGTAGCTTACTTTGGAAGGGAAAATAATCTCTTATAACAACTCTATTCTGCATACATGCTAACAATGACACCTTTTACATGCAATTTTCTACATTGCTCAATTTGGTTAGGGGCCAATAAATCTGGTCTTTTATTTCAGTACCCTGTACCTCATATCAATTTTTTAAATTAATATAAAATTGCTACAGCATTCTCATCTTATTTTTCATTTAAAACATATTTTTTTATTTAAATGATATTTATTTTTATTTTTAAAGAGAAGCTTCCATCTGGTGATTTTTTCAGTGTTTTTAAACAAAAGAACTGAGATTGAAAACATTTATAGCCACTTCTGTTTCATGATTACTATTTTTTTAAAATATATAGATATCAATTTGGATGTTTAAAACTAAATTTTAAACAAATAAAAATCCTATGAATTAGAAGAAAACATTTTTATTTCCAAAAGAAACAAGTTTTTTTGTTGTTTTTGGTTTTTTTTTAGTATTATTTTAGTGCTGAAAATTCTTTTGGATCAAATGGGATTTTAATTTACACCTCTGCAGAAAAAGCTGTCATTCCATGCAATCACGCTCTCACTTCAAACTCTAATGTTCGTTTCATCTATAGATTTTCAAGGCCTCTTGCCTGTGATGGTAAAAACATGGTTTCTTTTTCTAGAGTCAATGCTAAATTGCTACAATGCTCTAAAATTGGTCAGTCATTGATGCTGAGAGATAAAGCATCAAACAGAAGCTATTTAGAGACTCCCTGGACAAACTATTTTTTCATTCATGTTAAGTACCATTAGTAAGAGAAAATCTAAGGACCTGTTTTGGAAGATATGTTTTATACAGCAACTGTTATAGTCAAACTAACTTTCTTTCTTTCTTTCTTTCCTTCTTTCCTTTCTTTCTTTCTTTTTTCTTTCTTTTCTTTCTTTTTTTCTCTTTCTTTCTTTCTTTCTTTCGTTCTTTCTTTCTTTCTTTCTTTTTTCTTTCTTTCTTTTTTCTTTCTTTCTTTCTTTCTCTTTTTCTTTCCTTCCTTCCTTCCTTTTCTTTCTTTTTCTTTCTCTTTCTTTCTTTCTTTCTTTCTTTCTTTCTTTCTTTCTTTCTTTCTTTCTTTCTTTCTTTTCTTTCTCTCTCTCTTTCTTTCTCTCTTTCTCTCTTTCTTTCTCTTTCTCTCTTTCTCTCTTTCTCTCTTTCTCTCTTTCTCTCTTTTTCTTTCTTTCTTTTTCTTTCTTTCTTTCTTTCTTTCTTTCTTTCTTTCTTTCTTTCTTTCTTTCTTTCTTTCTTTCTTTTTCTTTCTTTCTTTCTTTCTTTTTCATTTTATTTCCTTTTTTTCTTACCAATCTGCCCCAATCTTTACAAGCAACAGGGAAGTATCCATAGAAAAATAAACAATTTAAACATTTTATAGTTCATTTTAATATGTCTCACAGTGACCTTCCCTATTAATGCCTTTACTCCCTTACTTTTTGGCTAAAGTCTCTTTAAGATGGGGAAGTTACATCAGAAGTTTCACCTACTCTGAAATCATCTAATTTTGCCCTGATTTATACCCAATGAAATCCTGTTGCCCTCAGGGAAGTTCTGCAGAGTGTAAGGCTGGGATCCAGAATGTTAAATACTAGAGCTTCAAAGCTATAGATTTACTGCAACTATTATTGGTCCTCATTGGTTATTTACTTGTGGTGTATCTCAGCTATAGTTAAATTCTATACTATAGTCAAGTTCTATTCTATAGTTAAATTCTATTAAATATTCTATAGTTAAGTTCTATTCTATGAAGTATGGGGGGAGAAATGAAAGCACAAACAGCAAGAAAGTGGATTGATTTGGAATGGGCTTTTATCTACTTTTGTGCCCAAAGACTTGGTAGAAATCGAAGGATTTTCAAGGCTTCCCACAAAGACACCTCATATTTGGGATCTTGAGTTTCCCTAAAAAGCTGCACTCTAAACTGCTCAGCTGCTGATATGTAAGGGGCTCAGCCTTCTCAGTCCCAGAGAAAGGAGTAGGAAGTGGGGCCTCTGTGGCCCTCCCCACTAGTGCCTCTGTCACTGATGAAGCTCTTCAGAGGGATGGGCACCTTCTCAGTCACTTGGGCATCTTCACCAGAGCAACACCAACAGCTTTGATTCCTTCAGCACACCTGGTAATGCATTTTTGAAATCTAAGGGGCAAACCTTGGTCACATTTCAGTTAACTGTGTCAGGAGAAGGACTCCATTCTCAATTACCAAACTTCTGAGCACAGATTTTCACATCTAATTATTAACTTAATAATATGGTATTATATACAATTGATCTTTCATTACAGATTCCCTCAATAGTGCTCCAAAAGTTAAACTAGTATGGAGGAAGTAAAATTGTATATAATTTTGTGCTATTTCCACTCTCAGGTGTTTTTTGTTGCTGTTGATTTTGTTGTTGTTTTTTGTAGAATAGAGCCCAATACCACTACAAGTACTACAGGAATTCTCCATCATATGACTCAAAGATGTTCATAACAGAAAAGTGCATCACTTAGGATGTTAGATGCTTAATTAAATATCTAAAATCAAATGGACACATATTGAAGAGATATTTTGTAAAGATAGACTAAAATATAACAACAACAATAGTAATAACAATAATAAATAATAATAATAATAGTCCAATCAGACATCAGTACGAATACAGCTGTCTCTAAGGCCCTCGGGATTTTTCACTTCAAGTTCATAGAGTTTTCCCTCTGCAGTGTTTTTGTGGATTGAAATTGTCTAACTCAGGTACGAGCACTAGAGTTGCAGGGCATATTTCAGAGGAATGAATAAGACAGTATAACATAGGTCACATTTTCTATTGAACTACCATAGAGTTTATCACCATTATAGTAAATCTAGCAATATACAGTAAAAATTAAAATTTAAAATGGCCACAGGAACATGTACCAAAAAGAAGGCTGTTTTTAATTTATATATTTTCCTAGGTTATACTTTGTTAGAAAAGACAAACCACCGTCCTTTATGGGTAGCCATATATTCTACATTGAATAGCTGCCCAATGTGTCCTCTTCCAGACTTTCTGGTTGGACACATGGGCCTTTAACACTCTGAAAAATATGTATGACATGTACTTGCTTTCCTATAAGGCCTTCTTTTTATTTATTAAACAAAGCAACAAAGTACTACAAATTAGATCTCTTTTTTCTTTCTCTATGAAAAATTATCCCTTTCAGTAGTTTAAAAAAAAATAAAAAAAAATAAAAGCACTGTGGAATCAGTTCTACAGCAATGAATTTCTGAGGAAGGAAAATTCTAATTGAGTGTGAGAAGGTCCCAGTTATACCACTCTATTCATGGCTTCTCAGTTTGGCCCACATTATTTTGAATTTACGATTACCAAAAAATAAGTTTCTAATTTAACAGTCAGATTTGTTTGTCATAATAAATAGCAAACAGAATGACACAGAAAATATTTGTCCTGATACTTATAGCCAACCAGTTTCTCAGAAGTCTTTCACTGGACCAAAAATAGTCTTATCTTCCTTTTTATTGCACTCACTAATCAGAATCTAGTCTGCCTTACAACAGTCAGCTGCCATTGTAACAAGTTACAGGAAAATTATAATGCTTCCTAAGCATTTCCACAGAAACAAATTTCATGTGTGTGGGGGTGGATGGTAGGAGGAGAAGAACCTTGGGAAAACCACAATTATAAACAGCTGCAGCATGCATTAAATGTAATTATGATTGATTCCTATAAATAATTCTTTGTGTAAATTTCCACTTAAGCCGGATTTGCTGTTCGGGTGCAATGGACATTTCTGCATTAAGTGATTATCTCTTTTTATTATTATTAAAAATACAGATTCTTTTCACTTGGGAGAGGAGATGAGGAAAGAAGACTTATTGTACCAGCATGAACTGCTGAAAATCTGGACTTTCACAATTAATGGTTTACCAGCCTGGACTCTATGAAAATGTTTGTGCCTGAACTACAAAGAAGGATTAAAATGAAAAAGGACGCATCATCCACAGTTATTGTCAGCAAAACCTCATAATACTATTTCAACAAGATAATAAACATATAATGATAGCATCTAATCAGCCACTATGGAAGAGCTGACTATATTAATAGGACTTGACATTTGTTCTGTTTAATGGAGAAGGTGCTGAGCACCTAGGTTTCTACTATGCTAATTACTTGGTCATTTGAAAAAGAAATCAATAGGGTACAACTCTCACAGGAGAAAATCTTGACTGATTCTTTACACTTCCTACAGCAAATATACCACTAAATCGTGGTCATTAATTCATTTGACTAATTCAGCACATCAGATTTCATTCCTTCCCATTTAAGGTTTTACAACTGTCTATCATATTAACGTACTGTAATGGTGATGACAGGAAAGATCATATAATATGACTGGGAGAAGGGAGAAGGTTTCCTATGGAAGGTCTATGTATCACATTCCTGATCCCACTGAAATTAATTACAGCTAGCCATTTGCTTCAGTGAGATAAGACAAGAGCTCTGTACAGGCCTTAGTATGGTACGTCTGAGTGCTCTCAGTTCTCATTGCGTGTGGGAGCTACTAAGAACTGCTTAGTGCTTTGGAAAAAAAAAAAAGAAAAAAAAAGAGGTCTTAAAGAAACTGCTTTGCTGTGGCTGCAACTAAGCCTCCATAGAATCCGGAAGGATCCAGCCTCATATTCAGTCTAATACTTAGTCAAACTCTTAATCACATTTGTAACCACACCTCTATCAAAAATCATAGAAGTCAATGGCACATGTTAAAAGTTTAGCAACTATTTAAGTAAGATGATGATCCAAGTCTACATTTGTACTCCACATCTTTCACATCAATGTAGGTTTTAATTTAGACTTTCTTTCCAGCTGGGACATATAATTCAGTTTTCAAATAGAACATATGGATATTGCAAAGTGCATCAACATTTATTTATAAGACAAAATCAGAAATGTGGGAACCTACTTTTCTCCTAGATATTTCAAAAGATGTTCATGTTCTAATCTTCTTCACTTCCATGACACCTTACATGTTTGTTTTTTTTTCCGTACATCTGCAGAACATTTTATAAACCTAAGCAAACATTCTCTGTATGCTATAGGGGTGGGATAACCATATTACAGGTGAATATCTTTTAACTCCAGCTTAAAAATGTCACCCGGATGGTTTGTCAAAATTTATAAAATTACCGTGCTCTGTCTGTGCTTTAACGCTGGGTAATGTGCCCCTAAAACAGAATGTCTATAGTGCCTTTAAAGCAGAGTTGAAATTCTGGACATTATTTTAGTATTAGATCTATGGACATCTTTTTCATTACCACCTCCTTTACCTGGCTGTGCCATTAGCTTAATTTATAATAAAACCTCACTCATTTTCCCCATGTAATTTTGGTGGAAGTACTTACACATATGAGGTGGTTGGCACCTGACACAAGTTAGGCTATTTTCACAGACTTTTGTTGGAATTGTTGGTAGTTTGCAAGCTCTAAGTTCTTCATGGCAGAAAAAAAAAAAAAAAAAAAAAAAGAGCTTAGTTGCTCCAAACAAAGTTATAGTAAATTAATATAAAAAGCTATGCTGTTGCTGTTGTTCAGGTTGCATTTAGTATATAACATTCAGAAAAATATTGTTAAAACTCCATATAATACTGATGATTTGCTTGCATTCTTTTGAAACAAAAGCATAAAGTTAACACATTTTTAACCCCCTCAGGCTAATTTTTGAAGCCACAACTCTAAAATTGCATCACAATATTTTGTGAATACAGCTTTGCATACTTAACCTGCATTTAGGTATAGAAATCAGGTACAGGTGCAATGCAACAAAAATAGATTCTAAAGATCTATTTATTCTTTTGACCATGAAGACATTCTGTTATTATTCTTTTCCCTTATGAATGGATTTAAAGAGCTTTTTAAAACCTCCAACACACTTTTAAAATAAATATGCAAAAATATCAACAACAACAAAACACAAAACAAAACAGAGGCTGTGTATTTGCTGGGGAAAAAAAAAATCTTTACATCAATCAAGCAAATATACATTAGCAAGAAGGAAACACATTAAGACTCATTTTCCTTTTTCCTGTGCCAGGTTGCTTTTGTGCACTATATATCAGAATGAAAGTAATTCACTTCTCAAAACAAAGTATTATAGAACAAAATAAAACTGTGATGCACTTCTGCAGAATACAGTCAAATTTCCATAAAATGTCTGCAGGGTTTTTGCACATTAAAATTTCTCATACTAAAACTGTTTATGGAAATAGGTCATTATGCACATTACTAATAGAGAGCAATTTGTTGCTTTTAAAGGAGCTTTTATACTAATAGTTGTGAATAAACACATTTATCAGACTTCCTAAATATAAACAATATATGTATTGGTGATCACAGTTCTCCTCACAAGTGTAGTAGGCATGCATTAAAAGAGTTGCTCATTTGGGACCCGTTTCTACCAACAGGATGCCCAGGGGCATTTTGTAATATCTTTTTGATGGGAGATGAATGGTATTTCACCATGGAAATGGGGTTAAGGATGGTGTCACTGAAAACAATGAGGCTACTTGTAGGAGTGAGTATTTATTGGTTTGGGACCTCAAGTCCTATTTAGCCAGAACTTGTGAGGTTCTTTTTGCAAGTAGTGAAAGTGAGAGCCGGACACTTTCTTCTACACAGACCTCTCCTCTGCATCCAGAATTGTGGAGTCAAATCCAGCAAGCCCAGCCCCTGAAAAATATCTTTATTTTGTGGAAAGCAGCCTTTTACAGTGCAAAGCAGATTTTCGCATTATTGGCAGCAAGTTGTGCTAGTCAGGTATCCGAACTGAGTTTGAAATAATATATATCCCATAATCAGCACCTAGAAACAATCAAAAATGATAACAACTATTGTAATTTTACCTGACTTCTGAGGAACTAAAAAGATACAGTCATGTAATTACACTGTGTAGGTTATGATAGCATGGGAAGCAGGAAGATATTAGTTAAAAATTGCTAGGCTCACTGAGGAACATCTTTTAATATGTTTACACAGTAACCAACATCAATTCTCCTAAAAATCCCACTTAAACAACATATTAGATCACCTAGAATATGCAAATGAAATGAGCTGTTTTAGGAAGATATGCTGATTCGTGTGGTCCCTTACTTGGTTGTCAGTAAAAGTGAAGAAAATGTAAAACATCTATCCAATTATTTCAGTTAATATACAAGCATTAGGCATTCAGATTCCTAATTAAGAGACAACATGCCCTGTCAGGCATCTGCATGGGCTATTGAACATTGCCTAGATTGTTCCATAATTATCCCAGCTTAATAGCTCTAAAAATGTAAGCAATGTGCATCCATTGAGGAAATGCACTGCTTATCATATGAGGAGAAACAGCACACAGAACATGCTCTGCTACCATGTATTTGTGCTGCAGGTTTTTAGTGGAACATAGTTCAATTAACAGCGGGCAGCCTCAGCTTAGTAGATGTCTTGTGTTGAAAAGGGGGAAATCTAACTCACATATCAAAATAGATTTCTGTGACCAGAATTGAACTCAACCACTGGGAGTGCTCCATTTCAGACTCCTAGCTAGTATCAGTTACATATCAAAAAGAAGAAACAGTATGTACAAGAATATATTTTGTACTGTTTTTAACATGCTATTTTTCAAGCCTCATTTGTCAAAATCCTCCAACTCCCAGCCCATCCTCACCAAAATAAAATACAACAAAAACAACAACAAGAACAAACAACAAAACAGCATCCTCTAGGGCAGTCATGTTGTCAAGGAAACAGATTTTTGCCATCTTCTGTGATTTGCATTATCAGTATATTTGTAACAGTTTCCTTCTTTTCAATCTGAAACCTATGTTCAAGAGCTAGTCAATGTTGCCTTGAATATTGCAGCCACAGTATCAAGATGTCTACCCTTGCATACTATCTGGCAAGGCTGAGCAAATCATGGATTGCCTGTCTAAGGAAATGTCTGCAAGGAATGCAAACAAAATATTCCAGCTATTTGAATGGATCTCTTCTGGCTTTTAACCAATAGGTTTTGGTTTGGAAAATAACAGATGTTTAAAGTGCTTCATGTCACTTCATCTCTCTCTCTCCTTGTTTTTTTCTCTTCACTTTTAATATAATAAAAGTGAAAAAAAAGCAAAACCAAAGAAAGATAGTGAAAATGTGACGAAATTTATAGGATAACTGAAAATCTGCAAACAAAATACATATTTTCAAAAATGTTTTTATTTTATCTAAGACATTAATTCTAAGGTAAGTGTTGTAATATATATTATTATTCAATATTTTAATTAAATGCAACAATGAACTTTAAACAAGATAAAATAAGACATGTAAAGACTTTTTAGATTTCAGGTCCTTTTTTTATTTTTTTTTCCACCTTCAGGTTCAAAATTTGAAACCACAGTTTTGTTTTGTTTTGCTTTGTTTTTTTCTCAAATCAGAAAAAAGAAGAAAATTGTCAGTTTTCATCAGAACTACAATTCTTGCTCCTTATGAGGTCACAGCATATTTAAGTCCCTTAAAGGCATTAGGAGTTTACAGCATTAGGCCATTACTTCTGTGAACAGATGTAGCTTTGAAGATTACTCTGCATAATGAAACACATTTTCAAAATCGTAGTGAGTTAGGAAGACTGTTGCACCTCTTGAACATGAAAAATCACACACAGTCCTTTAAATGACTGAAAAGTAAACTGGAACAAGTCTATACCTTTTCTATTTCTCCTCTCTGAAAACTAGCTTTAGTGGGAATGCTACATTTTGGATCTTTCTTAACTTCTGCACCAAAAGGAGACAAGAGGTCTTCTGTGAAGGGATGCTCACTGAAACACAGGAAGAAGACCTGTGATAAAGACCTGGACTTACTCTGGTGAAGCCACAGGACCTTTGCTGTTTGAGCTGCAACTCCAATTGCTTGTTAATGTTGAATACAATGGTAATTATTCCAGCAAAATCCCATGGTACTTTAAGGCCTTTTTTTTTTGCCATTTTTTTCTTTTCAGGTTTGTGATGGAGAGGCAACCAATTGCCCCTCAAAGAGTGGGTTAGGACTTCTAGAGCATGCCAGCAATGTCTGGTTGAAAGCATTACAGTTTTTAACTATAGGCCTATACAAAGGAGTAGTGAAGGTAAAGTCAGGTGTACTGTACACTGCATGAAAGATTTTAGATACGTATCTGTGGCTGTTGAAATCACCTAAATGAGTCTATGATTCTAAGATCATCAAGTCCAGCTGGGCAGCTTTCTAGCCACTCTTCCCCCAGACTGTAGCACTACATGAGGCTGTTTTGCCCCAAGTGCAGGACCCAGCACTTAGCCTTGTTGTACCTCATACAGTTGGCCTCAGCCCATTGATTCAGCCTATCCAGATCCCTCTGTAGAGCCTTCCTACCCTCAAGCAGATCAACACTCCCACCCAATTTGCTGTCGTCTGCAAATTTACTGAGGGTGCACTTGATCCCCTTGACCAGATCATGGACGTTGATTAAGTCCAAACTCAAAGGCCGAAGGCAAACAAGGTACTCGGACTTTTTTGTCACGTGGAAAACATGTCTACATTCGTACTCTCCTTTCTAAACACATATATTTAGTTTGGGTTGCTTTTTGCAGCCTGCTACATTATTTGACATCTCAGGCCCTAACTTCTGAAAAATCCATTTTCTGAGGATTCCTTAAGCAGGGGATGTAAATTCTCAAATTCACAAAGAGCCGATTCCCAAGAGACAGCTATAAACAGCTGCTTCCTGCAGCTGGAATATTTTTCAGTACCAGTTCAAACCTTAATCTACTGAAGTGCTTATGTTCATGAATAACCAGCGGATTTCCATGGAAAGGTTTATTTGTTTGGGTGCCTCACTGCATTGGATCTTATTGTAAATATTACAATGACAGGCATTTATTGTAGGTAGATAGAAGTTACAGGCTTGTGTCCTTAAAGACTTATACATATGAGTAATAGAAAAAAAAAAAAAAAAGGAAATACAAAATACATATATGAATCCATTTACTCATTTTAGGATTTTTTTTTAGTGGATATGGTCCACATAAAAAGCCCTACTAGAGTTATTAGCAGCCATTGAAATTCTGTTATCCACAATTACACAGTTTAAAATGAGATTAAAAATACGCACTATTAAGTGAAAATTGTACAGAACTGTATATATCACATTTGTCAAGCTCATTGGCTTTTAGTTTTGTATTTTCAGTATGGGATGTAGTTCAACAAAACTTTCTAAAATAAAAGAATCTCAAAGAAACATTAGCACGGGTGAATGCTGTCACATGGCCAAGCTGTCAAGACTTGAAGGACCCTGTGTTCAAAATTGGCTCTTCTCTTGCAGTTGATTGTGTTGAGGTGAATATCAGATGACAGTCCAGCATTAACAAGATAAAAAAATATTTTAAAAAATATCATGGTAACACAATTGTCTTCCTTTTATAAAGAAGCCATTTAATTAATCTTAGAAGAATTAATCTTTGATTTCAATCTGTGAAATCAAAGATTTTTAATCTTTGCAAATAATTAATCTTTGATTTCAAGCATTTGAAAATGTATCACAGCAATTAAGCTGTACTGATAGATAAGGGCTATCCCAAGATAAGGGCTTGGCAATGAGAAGTCCAGGAGAAAATGAGGAGTGGAGGGAGAGATCTGCCACGACATGTTTGGGGCTTCCACTGGCCTGTTGCACAAGGCTGGAGCACTATTTCTGGGCTAGCTCTGTGAAAGCAGACCAGGAAGGGACACCCATTTTACTACTGTCTGTCAAACAGCCCTGGTGTTCCCCAGACTCACAGATCCCCAGGCTGGGAGGATCCTTGACTATATAATGCTTTGGTAGAGAGTTCATAACATCAACGTTCTTGGCTGTCCCTGTGATGTGGAATTCATCACATTTGGGTAAGCAACTCTTTCTAAGACTTTCTTTCAGGCTGTTTGTTGTTGTTGTTGTTGTTGTTGTTGTTTTAATTATTATCGTTATTATTATTATTATTATTATTTTCCCTCTGAAATAAAAAGGCAAATAAAAGTGCAAGATATGTTATATGGGTAACTTTGAGGTTGCAGGGGTAACTTTCAGATGACAGTGAAGAAAATTACTTAAATGAGGGTCCACTGAGAGTAGCTAAATTAGTTTTTTTAAACGAAGAATTGTGGTGAATACGTAGGCAATGAGTTTCATGCCATTGTTTCTTTGGACAAAATATGTAGTGTCAGGCAAAAGAGATTTTTTTTGTTGCTTTGTTGTCTTTTTTGTTTTTTTTTTTGTTTTGTTTTTTGTTTTATTAGATCATTCAAAGTCTTATTTGCTCAGTAAACTGCAGTCATATAAAGATCCCACAAGAAGCTCAAAATTTTCCCAAATCAAGAGGAAGAGAACAGTAAAATAGTTATTAACAGGCAAGGGAACTCATTATATTTAGTTTTAAATAATTTTGTAAACTATTGTATTAAAAGAAAATGTTTATATCTGCACTGTTGTTTAGAAGTGCAGAGTCTATCTTGTTAAGTATTCACATTTACTGACTCAACATTCATAAAAACAGGTGCTTTTAAGATAAGAGGTATTTTTTACAATAAGTAGTTCTATTATGAAACTGAAAGTATAAATCAATTTATTAGAAATCATCTGCATATTTAGCTGTGAAAAAGACCTCAGGTAAAGGACTCAGGCTGCTGTAATTTGTACTTTGGGAAATTATGTACAAAATACCATCAAGTATTTTGTATACATATATAAGGTATACATAAATATATGTAGTTTAGCAAGAAATATTTATATTTTTTCCCAGCACAAAATACACTCCCCACCATCCACTAGACTATACGGTATATTTCCCAAAAAGTCTCTGTTTCTGGTAAGCATAATGCCTATGTTTAGGATTTGTTAAAAATAATGGCAATGAGTCTGATGTAATCTATTTTTTTTATTATTATTTTTATTTTTTTAAGTATGCTGACCAATAAAATAGGACTCCAAGGGCACTTTCATATTACCTTCATATTTTCTAACTCCTTCTCCCATGCTAAAATAATAACAATAATAATAATAAAAAAATCTTTAATGTTTTGCTAAGACCTACTCATCTCTTAGGTCTTTCAATGAATTTAGTTGATAAGGCTTCTCCATAATCAAATATATTTACATATACCTATAGCTTGTTGATTACAACTCAATTCTTGTGCATGACTTCCCTGAAAAAGAGCTCTATCAGTACATCTTTCAGAAGCCAGGTACTGGTAAACACTTAGCTACTTTCCTGATGATCCCTATCAAGACCATTTTGGGGGGCAAAATAAAACAATACATTTCTTCTTGCAGGCAAAGTTATTTTATATACTGCTTCATATTATGCTGCATATGATCTTTTAGGAGTGCACCTTTACACTTTTCCAAAGTACATTGTAGAATATGGGTACGTTGATGCAGACTCTGGATCTCATTTTTGGGAAGACTCATTAACAGGTTAGTGATGCTCCAGAACTGTGTTGTTGTTGCATCTCGGTAATGGCGTTTCTGGCTACTCTGATAGTATCCAGGCTTTCTAGCCATAGGGAAATGTTTTGTACAAAATACACACATTGGCACTGGAACTGTTTTGTAGAGGAGAACCTGGTAGTGTAATTTAACACTCTGACCTCCCTACATATGTTGGATTGTTATAACATGTTCCTCGCTTTATTATCGCTGGCTGATGACAGAAAATAACATTGTCCAGGTATGTTCTGCCTTCATTTGCTACAGATCAAGACTAGAAGAGGAGAATGGAGACTTAACAAAGAAAACAGTAATGTCTGTAGGGCATACACAGTTCTCTTCAGATATAGGACAAATCTTTGTCAGATGGATTCTCATGTTATTAAATCTTTAAGATACAACCTGTGTTCCCCAAACAGTTTGTTGAATATCTTTCTCATGTGCTTGTTATCCCTTGTTTTGATTATTGCATTTTTATGACCTCAGCAAACTAGGGCTGTCTTGTTCATATCCATGCAGGGTACTGCTGCAAAGAGCACTCTACCATTCTCCTGTTTCATACATAAAGTATGCACATTCATTGTCACACTTTTCACAGTGAACCTTACACTTGTAGTAAGTCTTCATTTTTTGAGAAGTAGGTTTTAGAAAAGGACCTCTGACTTTCCTCTCAAACCTTGTCCTCAAAAGTCACCTGAAAACATCCATAATTATATAAATTAAATTATAATAAAGACTGGAACAATGCAAAAAGAGCCACCAGTTCCTATAAGCCCAGTCTCAAATGTAACAAGCTTAAAAACAAAGACATGCCATTAATAGCCCCCCACTATGCAAATCCCATATTAGATCCCAAACTTGAAAAAATCATAAGAGTTGTGGATGCACCATCCCTGGAAGTGTTTAAGGCCAGGTTGAAAGTGGCTTTGAGCAACCTGGTCTAATGGAAGGTGTCCCTGCCCATGGCAGGAGGGTTGGAACTGTACAGTCTTTAAGGTCCCTTGCAATCCATACTATTCTATGACTCTATGATTCTGTGATTTCATTCCCATAAGTGTTTTTCTATTGTATTACAATCTTGTGTGACTGTGAGCCTCTGTCTTATTTTATTCAACTTAAAAATGGGATCATTATATCACTGATTATTTTCTGGAAGTACCTGAATAGAACAAGGTCTGTCTTGTGTGTTTAAATATATCATTTCATTTAATTTTTTTTAAGTTGCTGAAAGGTTCTTAGCTGAACAGGCAGAGAACAAACATCTTTTTTTTTTTTTTTTTTTTTTTAGACTAAGAAAGAATATGAATGAATCATACTCTTAGTATCATTAGTTTGAAAATACAAAAAATGTATGGGCAGCACTTCTGATGGAGTAAGTCATTTTTATGACAAGAGGCCAAACAAGGTCATACATGCAGGTAAGCCAAGGTACCAGTGTCTGCCTAATAAAAATGTTATTACCTCTGATTGAAACTTACCTGGTATAACAGAACTATTTATGAAAAAACCTTGTTTGACAAATGAGATATCACAGAGCATCTTGAATAACATTCTTTTTTTCTTTTTAAAAAAAGTAGGAGACTTTGGGTTCCTCATAATCTATTCCCCAGTGAGAGTCCAGTGCACCTACATCACTTATGCTCCTCCAAAGTCATGACTCCCCTTATGCCCCGGGCAAAGACTGGTCTGAGAGAAGTTCACATCGCATTATGGAAAGGAGCTTGGCCTTTGAAAAATAATTAAAACAAAACAAAACAAAACAAAACAAAACAAAACAAAACAAAACAATAAAATAAAATAAAATAAAATAATAAAAATAGAATCACAGAATCATCTAGACTGGAAGAGACCTCCAAGATGACCTAGTCCAACCTCTGACCTAACACTAACAAGTCCTCCACTAAACCATACCACTAAGCCCTACATCTAAACATCTTTTAACGACCTCCAGGGATGGTGACTCAACCACTTCCCTGGGCAGCCCATTCCAATGCCTAACAACCCTTTCAGTTAAGAAGTTCTTCCTAATATCCAACCTAAACCTCCCCTGGCGCAACTTTAGCCCATTCCCCCTTGTCCTATCACTGGGCATGTGGGAGAATAGACCAATCCCCACCTCGCTACAGCCTCCTGTAAGGTACTTATAGAGAGTGATAAGGTCACCCCTGAGCCTCCTCTTCTCCAGGTTGAAAAACCCAGCTCCCTCAGCTGCTCCTCGTAAGACTTGTTCTCCAGACCCCTCACCAGCTTCATTGCCCTTCTCTGGACTCGCTCAAGCACCTCCATGTCCTTCTTGTAGTGAGGGGCCCAAAACTGAACACAGTACTTGAGGTGCGGCCTCACCAGAGCCGAGTACAGGGGGACAATCACTTCCATAGCCCTGCTGGCCACACTGCGTCTTATACAAGCCAGGATGCTGTTGGCCTTCTTGGCCACCTGAGCACACTGCTGGCTCATATTCAGTTGACTATCAAACCAATACTCCCAGGTCCTTCTCTGCCAGGCAGCTTTCTAACCACTCATCTCCCAGCCTGTAGCTCTGCTTGGGGTTGTTGTGCCCCAGGTGCACGATCTGGCACTTGGCCTTGTTGAACTTCATACAGTTGGCCTCAGCCCATTAGTCCAGCCTATCCAGATCATCCTGCAGAGCCTTCCTACCCTCAAGCAGATCAACACACGCACCTAACTTGGTGTCGTCTGCAAAATTTCTGGGGGTACACTTGATCCCCTCCTCCAGATCATCAATAAAGATATTAAAGAGATCTGGCCCTAGTGCTGAGCCCTGGGGGACTCCACTTGTGACTGGACTCCAACTGGATTTAACTCCATTCACCACAACTCTTTGGGCCCGGCTATCTAGCCAGTTTTAACCCAATGAGGCGTACACCAGTCCAAGCCAAGAGCAGCCAGTTTCTCAAGGAGAATGCTGTGGGAAACGGTGTCAAAAACCTTACTGAAGTCAAGGTAGACCATGTCCACAGCCTTTCCCTCATCCACTAAGCACGTCACTTTGTCATAGAAGGAGATCAGGTTCGTCAACCAGGATCCGCCTTTCATAAACCCATGCTGACTGGGCCTGATCGGCTGGTTGCCCTGTAAGTGCCATGTGATGACACTCAAGATAATCTGCTCCATGAGCTTCCCTGGCACTGAGGTCAAACTAACAGGCCTACAGTTTCCCGGGTCTACCCTCTGGCCCTTCTTGTACTTCCAGTACTGGGATCAGTGCTTCTACAGGGATCAGTTGCATTCACAAGTGCTGAAGGCAGGCACAGGCCCAGCTCTTGACTACTGCTGAGGCCCGTGGCTGCCCAGACATGGCGTTGGGCCAGCCCCAAATAACGCATGAACCTCGGGTGGGTGGAAAACAGTCTTAACTCCAATCCCGCAATGCTCCAGGGGAGTTTGAAATTAAGCAAAACACATCTGCCCATCCCTCATTATTGTTGTTACTGTTGTTATAACCTTTCATTACACTAATCCACATTTTTGTTCCACATTGTAAGTATGTGAGAGGCTGGAAACAGTCATTAAAATGTGATAAGGTTTAAAATTCTTGCACATTAACACTGACATTTCACCTTCTAAACAGTCTCAGGTAATGAAGGTCAATACAAGCAAACAGTCTGTCTACAGCCCTTAGTTAGAGGATTTCTGTGCTTGGACTTCACAGCAGGGGACTGTCAGGCAGAGTGTTATCCTCTGTGCAGTTCCTCTCTGAGTACTTGCTGCAGCTGGCTTCAGCATATGGTAGAATATGAAGATATTTTCTGGGGTCCACTGCCTCAATCACTGTTTAATGATTAATTACTGCAGGCTGGTGTCAGGGTGAGACATTCAAGGCTTCAGGCAAAAGTCTTAACTACAAAAAATGACAGCAGGCAGGATTTTGCCAAAAAGAGTAATTTTGCACTGCTACTTCCAATGATTTGCACTGCCTTTTGATCCATTTGTAAACAGAAAGATGGTAAAATACTATCAGGCAATAAATGCCAACAATAACAAGAAATCATTCCCAGAGAGAGTCTTAGGATGTTTGGTCACGTTGAGAAGATCTTATAACCAGATCTCTTGGAAAAATATCGGTACTTAGGGGCTGTCCTCCCTCAGACCACTGCAAGCAGGAATGAACTCAGCCTCCAACCACCAGGACAAGGATTATAAAGACTCCCAGAGACAGGGAGACTGGGTCCCATGGGAGCCATGAGGCTGAAGAGCCAGACATGGAAATCCTGACTCTGTCGTGGCTGTTGGTCTTGTCACACTGTTTTCTGTGCCAGATCTGGAGCTAGCATCAACCCCGTGGGGAGCTCCTGGATAGCAATCCACCCCTCACCAGGCACAGAGGTCAGCAGTCAGTCAGCACCCCGAGCACAACCTGGGCCCCCAGGAAGCACTGTTATTGTGGCCTACGTTAAGGGATTTGGGAAATGGCTTGCACTGGTGGTACTACGTACTACTGGGATCCTTTGAATATTAGGAGATACAGAAAGCCACCTTAGCCTTCCTATGTCCTGTGCACAGCTTAGCAGGAGGAGAGGCCTCCTCAAGGCCTCAAGGCCGTGGCTCCTCAAGATTTAACCTAATGTTCATCAGCACTCCCAGATATGAGAGATCAGCCTCAGGTTGACATAGTGATATAAGGAATCAAAGATATTTAAAGGCTTCTGCTTTTTTTTTTTTTTTTTTTTTTAGAAATGCAGCTTAAAAACTATCAATTTGTGTGCATGACCATTTATCTGTAAAATTATCCAGTAAAAATAAGATACAATTATCTTCCACCTACAAAGATGAGAATTACATTTGTGCCTTAAAAAAAGCCTAGGTTAATCTTCTTTAGTTTACCCTACCTCAGAAATGCAAAACAAGTGTAAATGATACCATTCACATTTAATATCATGTTGCAACTGCTTTGTGCTTGTGCCAGCAACTCTACACAGCAACAGAGAATTAGATCTTTCATCTCAAGTGCCTTTGTCTTCCATAAAATGGGACAAACACTTACTTTGAAGATGGAACATTTCATGCTGCATAGTTTGGTTTCCACCTTCCTTCTGCAGTGTCATTACTGAAGCACAAAATCACACCATCCTCTTTTGAGTGAACGTAGAGCTGATTAGCACTGGAAACACTTTTGGTAACTTTGGTGAAAATATTTTTTCTTTTCCAGGGAAAAGCAATATCCAGCATTGCAGGCAGTGGGCAGCCAAAAAAGTTTATGTTTTTGGAAAAGGTGTGTGTTGGGGTGAAGGTCACATTTATATCTTCTGCAAACATATTAGATCATTTCTAATGAAATAAAAAAGAAAATCCCATAAAAAGTAAGATGTAGGATTTTTTTTGTTTGTTTTTTGAAGAAACAAAATTGAACCTCTTCAAAGGAATTCACTGCCTTATAAAAAATATTTTCTTTCCATGAATTAAATGCATTTTTCGAAGTGCATAATCAATTTTTTTTTCTGTTTATTCCTTCAATTTGAATATTACAAAGTATGGAAAGGACTCAGTTGTCTACTAATAAAAAACTAATTTTAGCTGTCTACAATCCTTAGTCATTTTATTGTTATAGGAAGAGAATGATAACAAGTGAGAAGCAGCAGAGAATTAATGGGCAGGATACCCAGCATGTACAAGTCGCAATAAAATGCAACATTATTTGTCAGCTTTTAATGTGATATTAACTAGTGATGGGTGAATCACAAAAGGTTGAGAGACTGAGTAATCACTGGAAGCATAGATGCTTAAATCTTATCTGGACCTCTAAACACTATAAAATTGGGGCTAACTTAGTGCAGCTGTCTGAGTAAAAGAGGGTGAGGGCACAAAATGTTGCACTTTGGAAATAAGATTTTTGGTTCTTTCATCTGGGTTGGAAAAATTGTGAAAATAACCCTTCTCTTGCTTCTTCTAATGAAAAGAAGTAGTAAAGACACATGAATAGTTATTCAGCCAGCTAAAACTCCATGAAAAGGAAAACCGTGAACTTTTAGTTATTTAAAAAAAAAATACATAAATCACTCTGCATATATCTAGTTTTAATAGTAAAAGTAATGTGATTTGTTGCTAAATTAAATAAAAGTTGGTACAGAAACCAGATGACTTTTTTTTTATTTTGTAACTCCCCACTAAAAGAAAATTTGTTTTGAAGATGAAATAAAATTTCAATGCAAAATATTGTTATGATCTTAAATACTTCAAAACAATTTTAGGGAACAAAACCTAGGTGCAACACCATGTGAGCAAAATCAAGGCCCATCAGACGGAAAGACACAATCTGTGACTCAGGGCATTCCTAAGCTGCAAATTGTTGGCCACTAAAATACTCTTTTAGTTAAGCATGTGTATATATACATATGCTTGTCCTCGATTCTGCACATTGGGAAACATCTGAACATTTACCATTACACAGCATCATCACCCTTCAGATGAGTGGAACCAGGAAAAGATCAACTTGACATGACCTTACAGGACTTTTTCATCTATTCTGTAGATGAGCAGACTGTGTCCAATAGCAAGCCAGATAAACTAGCTAGTATGAGGCTAGTCTCAGGACCAGACTTCAAAGAGACAAGAAGGCATTTTCTTTTACAAAAAAAAAAAAAAAAAAAAAAAAAGGTATTCTTAATGGACAGCATTATTCTTATTGACAGGGTTAGATTTTTATTATTTTATTTTATTTTATTTTATTTTTATTTTTAATACATCTTTATATAATTTTCTATATTTATATATATGTATTATGGTGATAGGTAAGATAGTCTATGGCCCCTCACAATTCACATTGCAGTGAATTCATTCAAATAGTGTTCGCTCTGCTCACAACCAAGACGGAGCTGCTGTCTGTGGCACTAACATGAAAATTAAACTTTATGTAAATAACTTCCAAGAAGAGTCTCTCATTATTAATGCAGACAGTTCCAAAGGCAAAAGCAAACAGTATTTGGCAGCAGGAACTTTTAATGAGAATGTCATTAAAGAATTCAGTCTACAGACCACAAAGTGATGCATAGCATACCCAGCTGACTTTTCTGCTTCTCTTTTCCTTCTCGTCCATTAAACATAAAGGAGATGTTATGGGTGAGCTAAGTATGTGTCCCCAAGTGAAAAGTCATACTTGCAGCAGATCACACATTTACCAGAAGGTTAGTATCAGCTTCTGGCAAATTTTCACCATGGGTGGATGGTTTCTTGGATGGCATCTCTACTCATGTTGTATGAAACTGCAGAAGAAACAGAGCAGACCCATATGAACATCCAACATAAAGAGAATGGGAGGAGTTTGACTAGAAAGTACAGCCCAGCTGGAATTCTGGTACAGAACAGAAAGGCCGGTGCATTCAGGCTTAGCAAGCTTGTTTCTCATTGCAAAATATATGGGTTATCAGTCTAGCTGGGAGCAAAATCTGTGTTCTTGCTATCTAACATTTGTAACCCCTCCTGCTACCACCTGGAAGTTGCTAATGCATCAAAAGAAGGACAAAAATCAAAGCAGAGATGAACAATGAATATACAAAAGAATCCTAAACTGAAGTTGCCATTATTTCAGGTTGGCAGAGCTCATGATTAGCATCATAAGCTGTTATTCAGATTTATGTCAGATTAGCCTTATATCTTCAAGCAAAAATTAAAAGGAACATCAAACGTCAATCATCCCCATTATATACAAATATATATATGTGTATATATATATATATAAAAAAGATAAAAGAGATTAATCTTCTATTCTAACTGTATGTTTTTCATTCCCTTGTGTTTCAGCTCCTCCACTGCAGAAATCATCTAATATCATGTTAGATGACCTGAGGATGCTTCCTGGTATCTATCTGCCATTTCATAAAAGTGCAGGACTCTTGAAGGTCTCCTGTCACTTCCACAAGCCCTGTGATAATGTCCCATATCCATTAAGTTGGATTGTTACTAAAAGCAATGTGTTTAGGTACATGAATATTTTTCCATATGACTGGCTATATTTAGAAGCAAAAGACCAAACCTGCGATTTTTCTGAGATTAAAGCTCCCTTGTACAAATGGTAAAAATTCTTAAAAGCTTTGGGAACACAGTGGATTTTTGGATGCCACCCTATTAAAGAATCTATGCAGGATCTCTGATCTCATTTGGCTGAACTGGCATATTTATAACCTAAATTTTATGAGGCTTGAGAATTCAAAGCAGTAGTGTTATGATGAGTTAACACCGCTGCTTAGATTGTTCACCAGCCAAATAGCAAAATTTCTTAATGTCATTTTATGGGACTTATAAGACTTTAAACTAAATATGATTGCTGCTCCATAAAACAGAAGAGCAGTTCTCCATATACTGTATGTATGCAAATAGAATATCCTATCTCAGTGCCCATAGTAAGTTATCCATAGAGTTTAGACTGAATAACTGTTATTGGTTAACATGCTCCTATATCTTTGCTTTTCAAGTAACTAGGAGAGAAGCTTTTGAAAAAATGGGAGTGATGTCTTATGCCTCTGACTGTACAGCTGAGAAGCTTTTCTCTTTCTGCAAGAATGGTAATTTTGCCCAGTTGAAAAACATTTTCCAAATGCAGAAAATATGCAGGCAGAAAATGTTATGTATGGCAAAAGTTTTTGTAGAAAGCTACTGCCACATGGTGCCAAATATTCACATGGATGAATGGGCAAGCTAACCAGGATATCTAGAATCAGTAGATCACACTAATGAAAGAGTATCAGGTAGAAGGTTAAACATACTCATGATTTAAACAATCTCTTACTATTAGGTATGAGAAGAATAGCTTTTATCATAATTAATTATTCTAGAAATTTAACATCAAAGCATATTGTCCACTCTTGCAGAGGAAAGACTAATATATGGGGAGCCAGTCTGTTTCTGCAAATACCTTCCACCTATACCATGCAAGGGTGTGACAATCCTAGCAAAGGGCCATGGCTATAGCCCTACTCTTGATAATATATATTGAACAGAAAAAAAATTGCTATTGTTTTCCAATAAATTCTACTTCAGAATGCATTGAATCTGGAATATTCACCAGGTAATGCCTGAGCTGAATATTATGAATCTGAGGGCAGAAAGATGCATGAGTTTTTTAAAAGGTGGGAGTTTGAATGAACGGGGAAATGAATCATCAATTTATGAAATCACCAGCATATGAAAATTGCCAATTAATGAATGCATCAGTTAGACAAATTCTGGAAAAAAGTCATGTGTGCAAGTCAAAGTAATAATTCACACAGCTACTGATCTTGGCAGCATTACAGAGGTAACATTTTTACAAGGTTAAGCTGTCTTTGAACTTTTCTATAATATATTAGTTGCAAACAGATCTTTCTTCTGTATCAAGCATATATGTCTTTTTGATCCTTCGCTTAAAAAAATCACAAATTATGACAACTGTAAGGAAAGAAAATCCTCTTCATTGTATTTTACTTCTCCAAGTGCCATAAAAATATCTGAAGATATTAAACCAATTGAGTACTGTTCCACCATATCCAGCATTTTTTCAGGTTCTCCCTTTGAAATACTATGGTCTTAGAGCTAGTGGTACTATTTAGTGGTCATATGCATCTGTAGCTCTTTCTTTTGAGTCATAAGAATTACTGATTCTGAGCACAGCATATGAAAATTGAGACTTGGAGAGACTTCTTATATCAACACCATAGGCTTGTAGAAGTGATGTTAACCTGACAAGACTCTCAATAAAAAGTATTTGACAATAAAAAAAAAATGTTATTGCCTGCTAGCCTCAGACGTTTATAGAGGATAATGCCTAGCAATAATATAAGAGACAAAACAGATGAAACAGAGCAGAAGAGGGAGGTTGAGGTTTGTGCATTTTTTGTTTGTTTTTGTCCAGAAGCTTCAGATTCAAATTCAGCCTGTGTGTGTCACTATCTTAACTCATTTTATGAAGGCTATTTGGTACCCTATATAAAATGGGCTAAAGCAGTATTTGATACCTATCTATATCAACAGCATTTGAAATAATTGGCAATGCAGCATTATGGATAACCCGGTGAGACAGAAGAACTTTTACTACATATGTCATCTCTTTTATATTCACTTACTACAACTGTATAACTGCTCTTTCAGACAGATTCTAGTTTTGTCTGTTTAATCAATCTGAAATCAGAATCATACAAGTTGGATAACTGTGTATGGTAAAAAAAAAAAAAAGAGAGAGATACAGAATTAAAAATACCCTTAAACTTAGAGAAGACTGTCGTTATATATAAAAATTAGGCAAATCTGAGCATAAGGAACAGAACATTCACTCCACATCTTCCTTGTGCATTACTATAAAAGGTAAAGTCTTTGATTCAGCTCTGTTCAGTGTTAGAGCCTGGTATTGCTGCAAAGAAATTAATAGGGCTATCTCACTGACTTCAGTAGGAATGGGCTTGGTCCCTAAGCTGCGTCCCTAACGCTCTGCTGAAACATAAATGTCACTGTTTTGAGAGAATACTTAATATGTTTTTCTCTCTGAGGTAGATCAGTCTCTGAAGCTGCTTCAATTAAAGTTGATCGAAACTCAGAAGAAGTTAGTTGATACATCTTGAATATCTGCACAGAGAAAAAAAATTAGTGGCATTTTACTTTCCCCCACTTCTGTCATGTTTCCTTTTGACTAGTTTCTGTGAAATATACGCTATACTTAGTGCACAGCTGTCTGAAATCAATGGTTTAACTGTGTGTGAGAAATTTGGATCATGTGCTTCACAAGCAACAGTCCCTACGTTGGAAGCATCGATGTGCAGGGTCGTGCTATTTTCTAGTCCATGCAGTTCCTTTTAGTTAGATTCCCAAAGGACTGCAACATTGCAGCTAAAACTTTAGTAGATACAAGAACCATATTTTCATTACTTCTTAATTTTTACAGTATTCATCAAGTCCACTGACTTTACAGTACCTAAAAGACAAGCAGAAATAAAGGTATTTCAATGTCAATACAGAGATGCTGAGCCCTGAAAGTAATGTTGTAATAGAGGTGTGTCAGTGATACAAGACCAAATGATAAACAATATATGTTAAAGACAATAGATGTGAATATTATTAATGATTTGCTTCAATTACTGGTTTCACATCAATACTATGCAAAAGACTTTTTTTCTGGGTGTTTGACAGATCTGCTTTACAAAACCTTCATATTCTCTCCCCTTTTTTTGATAAACTATTTGTCACACCTCTTTGTTCTAAAATGAGAGTAAATGTTTTGCTTTATAATCTCACTTTTTTAACTAAATAAAAGTTGCTGCATAAAGTTTTAATATCATTTTAAAATATGTCCTTGTAGAAGTTGCCATAAATGTCGGCATTTTCAGCAGCATGAATTTATGATGACACTGAATTTTTATGGCACTATAAAAGTCCATAGTCCAAGTCCAAAGTCCATGATGACATCTACAGCTGCCTTTTCACTAAAATATAAAAAACTGTATTAAGAGACATAGTTCAACATTTCAAGGGATTTTAAGGAAGAAAATGTATACACTTATGAGTGCTCACAGAAGTCTCAAGATGGAATAGAGGTAACATCCTAAGATTATTTAGCTACTCAATCTTTTTATATTTAAATGGGAGTCAGTGGAAGGTTCTTTTGTTCCCCTTTAGTTTTTATTTTCTTTCATTGATCAGGAAAACATGGCACTAATAGACCTTGAAAATCAGTTTAAATTGAAGCATTATTCTACCAGGCAATGGTTGCCTAATAGCCCTCTTCTTTCACTCAGTATGCTCTATGCATCTTCTCAAGAGAATGGACCATCTGAGGAGGTAAGGGTGTAGATCCTGAGGATAGTATATGGATACGATCCAGCTCCACAGAGCTTTATAGCCCAACTCCATCATACATTGACTATTTCTGAGCTATCGGACACTGTAGTGCTGCACCTCAACAACATATTAGGATACGTTTGGGTACAAGGCCTCTCCCTGTGGCTTGTTTCTGATGGAAAAGAGACATACTTTGATGTGCTGGAAGCAACAAGACATACTCCTAACAAATCTTTGACTGGGGCAACTGACAGAGTAAGACCCTCAAGTTATGTCTGCTATTTTGTGAACCTGCCCTTAAGCCTAGATTTTGCCAGAACACCTGGTTTTCATTTTGCAGGCCAATAAATAGTACCTCAGAGACACCATGGAGGAACAGAAATCTTCATATTTTCTGTAAGAGAAAGTGCTACACTTCTGCATCAGAGTCCTGTAAATGTGTACTGAAATGTGAAATGAAATACATGAAGAATTGTAAATTTCAGTACCATAAATTCATATACCTTGGGCAGATGAGGTCTGACTCACAATGCATAGCAGCAACAAAAGCCTCTCCAAAAACATTAGTGTATTGGAGACTGTTTATCTACATTTTCAAATCTCAATCTATGAGAAGTTTTGCTTGAAGAAAGTCTTCAAGATTTGCCTCATCAATATGAATACTATATTTGATTTAAATATTTTAAAGGTTATTCTTATTGGAGCTGTGAGCAAATTAAATATACAACTGCTTAAGACATTTCCTGATTGTCACAATAGTAAAGGTATGGACTCAACTCTTCCATCAATGCACACTCAATGTTTCCATTGAATTAAATATGAGTTACATGTACACAGGGACTGAAGCGGTCTGTTTTAATTAGTGTGAAAATGTCAAGTCCCAGTATACAGTGAAAGCCTAAAAACAACAAGACCATTAACCCTTTCATTGCTGTTCAGCATTGTATACAAGCCACGTAAGAAAATCTCAGAGGAATCAGTTGACTGTAAAATGTTTCAACATTTCTGCTGGACAGTTACTCAGAAAACAGGTGCCCCAAAAAATCCTATCGAATATTTCAGCAAACAAAGGACCTTTTAAAGGACCTCAAACCTTTTAAAACTGGCTTGAGGTTAGTCCATCAAGCCCACTGTTAAACAAGTGGTCATATATCAAATATCAGTGAGAACCTGCTAGTTTTCATTGGTCTGAAAAAATCAAACCACTTAGGGCAGCCCATTTCTATGGGAAAAAAAAAAATATATATATATATGTATATTAAGCTTGTATGGGAATCCCATTTACTTCAATGTCCAAACATTTTAATTGAAAACTGAAACTAATACCTCGCAGAAAAATTTTGATAAATCAAAGCCTAAGTGCAAATCCATGCACTTAGAAGACAAAATTCAAGGTCTGCACTTTTGAAAAAATGGAGCTATAATTGTCTCCTTCTTAGAGTATGTCTACTCTACAGTGTTGTTAGATGCTCAGTCTAGAAATACTTATCTACAGGTGGTTTTTGTTTGTTTGTTTGTTTGTTTAGAGGAGTTTACTCATACTTCATTAGCACCATATGTATAGCAGCAGGAACCCCTATGCAGGCTGTCCCCTGGATGCACCTTTTCCTGGAGGTAATCATTTCTTATATGTACACTACTTCCACAGCTGCCAGTAATCTTAGCACAAGTTCCTCTTGATTTGTTTCCCAGCTTAAAACATATTTGAGAGTGTAAAAGAAAACTCAAAGAATACAACTCCAGCCTACTTACAAAAATAGCTTATTTTCAAATTTGTTATAATTCTTTTGCATCAGGAAATGTAAAGCAGAGTTACTTACTAATAATGTTATCATGAAACCAGATAATGTGTAGAAGGAATATTATTTATCTTCCAAAGCTTAACTTGTAGTTTTCAGATGGCTTCAGAACTAGTACCATAGAATACAGACAGGTATTTTCAGAAAGCTTCTGTAGCATACAAAAACACCCTCCTCTGTAGCTAATGGAAATTGCTGCTGTGCTTTCCAAAAAGAAGCTCCTTAAATTGCAAGCTTTTGGGGAGAAATAATCTAGTTTCACCGGGTGCCTACAGCCTAGCACAACATCTGGACCAAAGCAATAATGACAGAAGATCATGGACAGAAAATGGTGTTATGTGGAACACAATCACAGCACCAACATCCAGCCCTTCTCATCAGACATTCAGCCTCACGTACATACTCTGACTCTGTGCAGAGACACTCCAGAATCACAGCTCCAATGTATCCAGGGCCTTGTGCCATTCTTTTACCAGAACAGGCAGTCACTAATAAGACAGTAATTGGACCACTGCATGGTCTCTGAGGAGCTGCATATATTACATAGAGCTACCAGCATATACACACAGTTACCATTTATATATAAAGAGATTTAAATAGAGAGGCTGTTGGCAAAAATAGGCAAAATAGAAGAGTTTATCTGTAGAGTTCATACATACTGTTATTTTTGTCTTGAATCAAACAACTCTCTTCAGATGATATAATTAAAAATTACAAACCTTTTAATCACAGCACGGGTTGGTAAGATATGGACAGACAGAATTACATAGCAAAAATTGTCTAGGCTCTGCTAACTCCAATATTAAGATATTTCCTGGGAAAATGGCAAAAAACAATGTCACATGATTTCTCCAATTCATTAATAAGCATGTTTTTTGCACACTACTCTTCATGGTGTATTAACTTATGACAGGGGTCATGGCTACATTAAATTATAGGATAAATTATTATAGTTAACAGTGCTATTTGACAGCTTCTTAGGTATCTGCTGCTCTTAAACTTGTTCTGCATGGATTTTTTAACAGCACAATAAGAAAAGTCTTAGATAATAATGCTTTTTACCTTGATTCCTACCTTTTTGTCACACTTCTCCACACAAAGCAAGTGATGACCAAAGATCACTGTCTGAACTATTAGAAGACAACGAATCATAACAGAACAGCTTAAAATTTAATAAACAGTTCAGCTCAAATTTTACAGTTATGTTAAACTCTGAAGCTTTCTGATACAAAGCACAAGGTTGTTCTCCCTTCTGCTACTTTCAGGTAGCTTTTGATCTCAGTTTCTCCAAATTCAGAGTGGTTGGAATACAGTAAGGATCTGTTCCACAGTCTTGTAACTGCGATGTAGTATCTGAAAACTTAAAAAGGGATCTCTTTGTTTCTTGCAGGAGAGTGCACTGCATTATTTAAGGAAAGGTGAGCTCTCTTGGCAGGTATATTTGTGTGATATTCTATACAGAGATTTTGCTGTTATATATTTGTGTTTGTCATTAAAAATGAGCTTTTCACTCATTATGACCTTTTTTGCATCCCTACCCCTCTCCAGGTAGCTCCTCTGTCCCTCCTCACTTCATTTTGTTTAATGTAATCACAGAGATAAATTCACAGAGCTGGATGAAGAGATGGTCATTTTTAATGCACCGCTTGTCCTGTCACTGGCGAGCACTGAAAAGAACCTGTCTCCATCTTGATCGAATCCTCCTTTCTCTGAATGGGCTGTCTCTTAAATCTCATCCCTCTTTAAGCCAAACCTAAATGCTACTGTAGCCATTACAGTTATATTGAAAGATCAGATATGATTTCTTCTTTGTTTGTCTATTTATTTGTTTTGGTGGATGTTTGTTCATTTGTTTTTTAATTTAGTTGTTGCTCTGTTGCTGATTACCTCATCTTTTTTTTTTTTTTTTTCAATAGCTACATTTGTATATGAGTTATATGTGCACAGGAGACCAGTGATCTCCCCTGGTGTCTTTAGTAGCTATTATCACTCAAAACATAAGAATTATTAATAATCAAAGCAAGGACAAGTAAAACTGTAAAATCTTTGTTTTTCTGTAACATATAGGCATTATTTTCGTTATAGTGGTATAGCAAGGAGAATCTAGATAGACACAAATCATGAGTCAGAGATATATGAATGACTTTGACCCACAGTATCTTTCACAGTGACTTCAGTGGTGTTGGACTAATGCAAAGCCAAAGTTCCTCCCATTTACATGTATCAGACAGTATTTATACCCACTCACAAGAAATAAAAATGTTAAACAACATGCAGGAAGAAATTAATGTAGTTTAGCAGGAGATGAATAGATGATACCAAAAGCCAGATGAAATACAATCCTGGGACTAAGTTTAAATATTTTTAAATCATATAATTTAAATCATCACTTCTAATCCTAAATGATTTCTGCAGTATAAAAAATGGCAACACTATTCATGACTTACCCTATGTAAGACAGAAACAGTCTAGACGTATCAGCTCTGTAGTCCCTGGACATTAGAAACAAGAATATAAGAAAGTGCAACACAGTTAGGGAAGAATCGCATTACAACTTAGTGAAACTAAACTTTCGAAAAATGACATTTCAAAAAGTGATGAACCTATTCAAAAAGACCCTGAAGTCAAGAAAGAGGAAATTAAAATCCTTGGATTTACCATGAGAGTAACTTAAGCATAATACAGTAGTCACTGAAGGCACGAATGCCTGTAAACAACACCAACAATAAAAGGTAAGCAAGAGGGGAAAAATTCCACTACTGTTAACTAATGAAGTTCAGGAGGTCACTAGAGCCATGTAGGCACCCTTCAGGCAGTGGAAACTGAGACCGTGACTTTTCCAGTAACTTTACCTTTCTTTCTTAAGACTTTTCATACACTACACTTTTTTTTCTTCTTTTTTTTTTTTTCTTTTAATTCAATAAACATATTGGGCTTTAAGAAGGCAGTTGAGGTTTTCTCACTGTTAAACTATACAGTGGTGCTCGAAGTATGATGTTTGAAAAAATTCAGGTGTGGCATGGAAAAATACTTTGCAAATTTTCTATTCCATTGTACTAATGTGCCTCAAACTTAGTTTGACAATAAAGCAGTTTATCCTTAATCACCCATCCAATCTTGAACTTTCTATGGATCTCTCTAACATTCCCCAAAACAGCAAGTTGAAATTAAATATGGATAAGTAAAAACATTTCCCCTTAGGAAGGAGAAAGGAAATACACAAATACAAAATGAGGGATGACTCATAAAGCATCAATAAAGCAGAAATGTATTACCAACAAAATATGTCATCTCCTTGCAGCATACTTGCAACAACAGAAGGCTAAATTTCATTCTAGGAGATGTTAGCAGGAATACTTTATGTAACAGGAAGAAAGCCATTATAGCACTCTTTTCAAAGTGTCTGAGACTTCAAGTACGGTAATATTGCCAGCTGGGTACGATACTTTAACAAAGATGTAGACTAGTTGAGGTAGTCCCAAATGGAAAAATAAATAAATAAATAAATAATAGAATAACAAAAAGTGGACAGGTTTAAGAAACTATTTTTTTTCTGTTGTTTATTTTCCTGCTGTTGAGAGATGCAGAAAAAAATGGCGACTGAATAGACAGAAATAACCAGCTCAGTTTTCAGCAAAGTTTAGTACAATTTTTAGGAAAAAGCTATCTCCCCTTGTGTTATTATTTTGTGACTGGGAAGAGAACACAAACTTCAGTCCATTTTCATTCCATACTCAAAGAAGTTGAGTAGTTTGAAGTTACAGATATCCATTAAAAATGTATTTGAATTTTATGGGCAGGATTATATTCTTTATGTACTTGTCCTCCAATTCCTTATTATTAGGATTCTGAACTTTATTTTAAAATGAATTAATTTGGGGTAGCCACAAAATGAAAAGTTATTATTAGTAGTAGTATTGTTGTTGCTATTATTATTATTATGAATTATTATTTGGTGACCCTGCCTTCATAAGCAACTATACTTATGTTTACTTTAGCCTTATATTCATAGTGGCCTGTACTTACTGCATTTAATTTACAGGCTTTATAGAGTATCCATAGCTGACAACAAAATGACTAAAAGTTATGTGATGGCTACAGGATCATGGTTTTTTTTTTGTTGTTGTTTTTTGTTTTTTTGAAAGCTGGAAATGTGTATAAAGTTTAGCTCCACACCATGTATTTGGGAAATAGAAGATTCAATGACATCTTATTTTGTCTTCTTCTCAAGCACAGGTTTCAGATAGAAAATATAACAATTCATAACACTTGGGCTGAAGACTTTCTGTTATTCAAGGTTATGAAAGCTCAGTTTTTGACTATGTTGGGGCCAACTTTTCTCTCTTTGTTCTTAGTAAAGCTGTGGATGTAGGATGGTAGAAAATGGACACTGTTAGCCAAAGGAGAAATAAAAGTTCCTGGTACTCAGCATGCATAAACTGGTGTAATCAGTGGTTAATTAAAATCAGAAGAGAATTTGCTCAAAGTTCTGGCCCAGCATACCCCTCTATACTGTGCAGTACAGTAAGAGTACAAACACCACCACCACACCACCTTCCACCTGCATCAGATAGACAATAAAAGTATATTATTTTGAGGTGTTGATTCAGTTTCTGACTTACTTGATAGCAGATAAATGGCAACTCTTTCACAGAAAATGCAGTCGGTTGATTCAGCAATACCAAAGTCACTTTGCCAAATCTAAAAATAAAAAATAAAAAATAAATTCTCTGCTTATAAGTAACTGAACATCAGGAATCCAAAGCACCATGTTCCCTTCATAGTCATCAGAGGGAAGATGTAGGAATACCACAGAAGCAGCCAACTGCAAATGCCAATGACTGTATGCGAAAAAAAGCAGCTCTCAAGCATGGATGCCCTATCCAACACCAGCTATGATTACTGTCCTGTGAATTGCCTTGTCTGAAAACATCTCATTTTGTTATTTTCTGTTCCTAGGAGATCAGGGAGTGGGGTGTGGGGGTGACTTCTACATGACAATCTGTAATGCAGATTCCTTTAAACTGTACTTTGCATATGGTGAAAGTTCAGTAAACAAGGCACATGTTGAGAGAGAGGTTTCTGCATAATCTCTGATTTTGATTGCCAGTTCCAGACAGCATCATGAAGGTTACAGCTTGGTTTCAAAATTGTTATTCAGGGTTACTTGGCAAGGACAGTAGTGTCTATATTCTCTTTGCTGGACAGATAGATTTGAGGAAAATTGGTATTGAAGCTCACAAGTAAATTCAAGAATTAGCAGTACAATGAAATCTTACAGCTTTTCCACAGTGGTACTGCATTAGCTAAAAAGCCAGAATGGGTCCTGTCATGCCTCCACTAGAAATTAGTGCCCAATATGCATATTGCACTTACCTGTTTGTTGTGAAGGAGATTGTCCTAGAGATGTGTTTGTTTAAAGGCAATGGAGTGCTGTAAATCTAAAATCTATATTCTGTTTTCAAACAGCCTTTAAGCTCAGAAATAATTTTATGTTTTTTCACACTTGTCTTTAATTTTCAAGGAAACAATACTGATGATTGGGAGAAAAACCAACAACAAAAAAACTGTAGGAGCAAGAACAGGTAGATTTATTCTGGATGGGGAAAGGAGATATGCATTTGTAATTACTCTGTGCATTACTGTAAGCTATTTCAAGTGTCAATGTAGAAAACTCTTCATACTTTGAACAAGTTATTGGACTCAAGGCCCTTTCAGATCTTGTCATTTCTGGGAGCCAAAGATTCCTCTCCTTGGTGTTAAGCTTGGCCTATACAAAGTTGCATCACTTTAATTAAAAGTGTATTTTTAAATCAATTTAGTAAACCCATGCAAACCCTATGTTGGCACTTCTAATTTTATTTCAATCAGACTTGCATCAATTTATCTTAAGTGAATTCCTTCCTGACTTAGGCTAAATCAATATAAGCCTGGGCAAAATCAATTTAGGAGTGTCCAAACAAGTGTTCAGATCGGTTTAACAAAATCGATTTATAAAACGATTCAAATTAAATTGGTGTAACTTCTGTGTGAAGACAAGCTTGGCTTAGCTAATTTCCTCAAACCAGGCCTTTTAGAGAACCAAATAACCAAAGTGAAAATTATGGATTATTTTTTTTTTTTGTTTCAAGCCTATTTGTGTTATAGAATTAGTAATATTCAGAAAGTTTATGGCATTTCAGTAAAAGGAAATTATGAAATGGGTGAGATGTACAGTTACCAATGTAGAAACGTATTTTAGTTAGTTAATTAGTTACGAGTTCAGTGAAATGTAATCAGAACTCACAAAAACACCCAGAAGATGATTCCTGGGCACTCATCTTTAGAACTGTTTCACTGCTTACAGATTTCTTGGAGTTGGATTGACCCAAGAATAGCAAAAATACACTCAATCTCTGCTTTGCACCTAGGGAGTATTTGACAAACTGGGCATGTTTGAGATACTCACTCCAGTAACAAGAGAATCAGCCGGTGTGTCTTTAAAAATACTAGCCTAGTGGCTGTGATTTAACACACACACACACAAAAAAAAGTTATAGTAGTTATAATAAAGGCATTTTAAGTACTATGGGAGTGCAAATTAATCATTATTCAAAATGTTTCCAAATAATGAAACAATGAAAGCCTTTCTTTCCTTATATGAAGTACTTTATCAAACTAAAATCACACACCTTTGTCAGTTTCTTGTGTCAAGCCACATACTACAAACTTGCAAATTTATTTTGTGTTAATCAACTAGAAATAATAATAATTTTAAAAATGTAGATTATAAATTATAGTCTTATTTCACTCACATCCTTGAAACTCAGCACATTTTTTCATGTTACTGTTGCCTTCTACTAAAAGCCTTCCATAGTTTTGTATGTTCACAGACCTACAATTGGCCCACAAAAAATTAAAATTTTCACATCTATTATATTCAAAGATGTCCAAACAATGTCAATTTCTCTCTATGCAGTATTTCTTATTGAAAAAATAAATATTATTTGAAGTTTTTATACAAAGATGTTTCTGAATTAAACTTCTGCAAGAAAAGCTGGAAGGCTACCAGAAAGTGACGTCAGCGTTTTGGAATCCCAGTACTCCAAACAGCAGTCCATCTACCTATGACCTGTCATCAAAATATTCCTTGCTTTAAGAACAATCAGGAACATTTTCAAAAAACAAACCCCAAAACAAAACAAACAAACACCAAAAACCAAGAACAAACAAACAATAAAAACCAACCAACCAATCAACCAAACAAACTTTAATAAAACAAATGGCAGAGCAGCCAAGTTGTAGCATCTAATGGTAAGTGTAAGAAATTTTGATTATGAACTCAATATTACAGTTTCATACCAAAAAATCACAGTTCCTGCTTAGTGTCAGTCAGATACAGATGAGAAGTATTGATGAATACTACTACAGTCATCCTTGCAAAACCTCAAGACAATAGGATAATCTTACAAAAAAGATGCCATTAAAAAATCAAAAAAGTTAAATTAGGTGAGACTAGTACACTATTACATATATTTCAACCGTATAAGTTTTATAGTTATGGTACTTTTCAAATTCAAAGCAGGGACAGTAAAATAATTAAAACAACCCTGGTATAGTATACTGTGGATCCATAAATACCCTCTGGGGTGGAAGTGTTATGAATTGTCATCGCATATACACCACAACCACATTTCCACTTGCTCACATGTTAGTACTGTGGTCTGTGTGAAATGGCCTTGTGTAAGATCTGAATACCTTTAACAGTGCTATCCTGAAGGTTTAGGTTATGCTTTGCTTTCTGCTCAAGTAATTGCAGGTTGTCAGTAGAAATTCAATTTGTGCTGATTCTTCAAATACAGAGGTCATGGTGGGAAACACATTGCTGTTGTGTCTTTAACCAACTATATAAGTAGGAGTGCGACAACTTCTGTTTTTCAAAGGCAAAGGTTGCTCAGGCCAGACACCATTTTAGAGCAAGGTTGTGCACAGGCTGCACATCTCCTCCTCCTTCTGCTCAGGGTTTCCTAAGGTACTTCTGGCTCCACTGATAATGCCAGAGTCCAGGAAACTGGGCCCTGGAACTACCAATGAATATACAAAAAAATCAGGTTTATTCTTCTACCTTTTCTGTGCTGAAGTCTGCTGCTGCTGTAAGGATGTCCCGGTGCCCTTTTCACTGCTTAGCGCAAGCTAAGCGTTACTCTGTTACACCACTGAGTCCAAAGATCATAAGGTAACATAATTTGTCCCTGATATGTTCATGAAAATCAAGCAATATGGTTTTGGTGTTCTGGAATACTGCCCTGCTGACTCACCTTGTCTCCTTAAAGAGGATCTTCAGGGCCAGGGTTAGGGTTAAGACCCTAACTGACCCAGCGAGAGAGGATGATAACTCCTTTTCCAAAGGAAAGGAATATGACATAAACAGGTATGATGGTAAGAGTTAATAAATAAATAAATAAATAAAATAAAGTAGAAGGGAGAGAGAGAAAGGGCAGCATGAGCAGCATGAAACTCCAAACCCAGGCTGTTCCATCTAAGTAATAATGTACAAGGAACATCATTTCAGGAGAGGTCAAGAAGCCTTGGCTCTGCTCAGACCAAAAATATTTTTGTAAAATATACACCTTTTCAAGTTGACTAGTGAAAAAAAGTGTGGATGTATTTTGTGAAATCTGTGTTATTTAAACCAGGAAGTAAGCTTCCTGAATGCAGTTTGTACCACCTTTCTTATACCTACACATTTCTATATGGCTTAAACCAGAAGCATCTGGACCGTCATTGAACTTCCACTTACATGAGAGATACATATTTGCCTATAGATGAAAATACAGCCTTTATTTTTTACTGCAAAAAGACTGATCTCATGTTAGAAATCAAGGCACATTGTTTGACTGAGATATCGAAATATTGATATGTCTGGTGTACTGGATGTAGCAATGTTTTTATTTGTTTGTGTTCTTTTATCTGTTTTATATAGCTAGGAACCCTTTCTGCTTACAATGATAGCAGTAATTTTGTCCTCAGAGCTGTCTGTCTGGTATGAGGAAATACATGCAAACCATGCTTCTTTAACGATATTATCCTTTGCTTACACCGTTTTTAGTTTAAATTAAGTCAATTTGAGTGAAAGTGTACACGACAAATTGCTTATTTTTGCACTTCTTCAATTAGTTTATTTCTTCCTTTCTTGCTATTGTAATTATATTATTTATCTACTATTGTTAGAATATGCTTCTGTCTCATTACTATTGCTCAGTTTTATCACCAATATTTCTTGAACCTTTTTGCTAATCAGGGATAAAAAGCACCAGTATCACATCTATTCACTCTACCTGACAAAATGATACAGGGAAAACATTTTTCTACCCTGAAAGATTTGCAGACATGATAAAGCCCTGGCAAAATGTTGATGAGAACAAAAACACTGGAAGAAAGAGAAATCCAGATGAGCAACCCTGGAGAATAAAATTGGCCTCTGGCAACTCTTCTGGCATGGTAACTGAGAGTAAATTCGGTGGAAAATAGGAGAATCTGGTACAAATCCCTGCTGTCTGGTAGGAGCTCTAGGTCTGGCCCAAACAGAAAGCAACAGAGGAAAACCTGTGGGAAAGCTGGCTTTGCAACCTCATGTTGTGCAGGGCAGGTTTTCTTTCTTACCTTTTAACCTGTCTCTGGAAGTGGCTGACCTCCTGAGTACCTTTCTTCCATGCTTTGCACCTTACATGGATCAAAAATATGTAACAGAATCTGGGTTGGGTAGGGCCCTCAGAGTTACCTGTATCAATGCCATCACTTGGATAATTATTTACATTTTCTTTTCTCTCTGTGAAAGCACTATTGTGGCACACCGGAATCAACAGTAATCTTCCTTCCATAATTCTGTAAGCTATTTTGCTCAGCCTGCTTGCCAAAATACTCACTCATGAATATGCAATGATGTTGAAGGAATATTTCTTTAAGTTTTAAGCCCCTTGGGCCTTTAATCTCAAAGCCTTTTAAATCCAGGATATGATTTTCTTGTGTGTATGCATGTATATGTGCTGAAGTGTGTGTATTGGTGTCACTTCTCTTAACTTGTGTGCATACTTGATTGCTGGAGGGCTTTAATTCTCATTTAGATATATCATGCACACGTACGGTAAGGACAGTTTTTGTCTATTTTTGATAGTATGGAGGACACTGATTATCCAAAGTGCTTCCCACTGCAGCTATAGGGTATAAATATTGATGAATTTGGTAGTAGGGTAAAAAAAGGTAATTGAAACTTTTCAAGGACACCTGCCATACAATGACCAGAAAAATTATATTAAGTGCCCAGTGTGATAGCAAGTTTCAGTACAGAACTCTGTGAGACTAGACTTATGCAATGATAAACCAGAAAATAAATAAGTCAACACAAATATTTACTTGAGGGGCTGAAAACATCTTTAACTTTGGGACAGGTCCCATTTTTGTGTCCACACTTTGGAGGGCTGCTTGCCTTCCTGCGCTATGAGGTAATGAAAAAGAGAATCTTTCAGCATTCGGTATGTGCAAAAAAGCAGAAGGAAGAATGCAACACCCATTTACCACACCTCAGCTGTTAAAGGTCTCAGCTCACAAAGAGCTGCATCAGAGCTCCATTCCCCTCTCTGCTTGAATCAGAATCTTGCTGCAAACTTGGACTTATGTTCTGGGGTATACTACACTTCCCACTGAATCTGCATCCAAAATGGAAGTATTAATTCGATACAGCCTGATATCCCTAAACACCATGTAGCCACTCTCTCCAGCCTAACAATATCCTCCTAAGAATTCAAGAATTTATCTGAGGGTTAAGATATTAATGTTCAAGACCTTTATCCAACACTGGCAAAACAGAGTCCCTCAATCCACATGGATATCATATATCATAGTATATTATTTATTGAACCAGGGTGGCAAGCTTCCCTGTATATTCCATTTATGAGTGGTGTCAAAACGGTAAGTTCAAACCATTTGGAGAATACTGAAATGTCCAGTTTTGTGCTTGGTGAAAATAAATATAAAAACATGGAAGGAGAGAGGAAGCCAGTACTTCAGCTCTTTGATTCAGATTTCCAAGTAACTTTTGGTGCTATAAAATCATGTTTTTGAGCAAATAAACAACACTACAAAACTAAGTTATTGCTTCTTCCCAAGAATTACTCACCAGTCATATAAACACAGTGCCAAGAGACAGCTCTTGCCCAAAAGACTTAACAGTCTAATGCCCCACAGAGCTCTGCTGTGTCTGGAGAATATACCATAAAAAATAATAATGAACTGGTAGCAAAAGTTCTATACTCTGAAAGTGGTCAACATATTTATTGTAGCAATTAAAACCTCAGCTCTTTTGCTGCTTTCTGCCACTTCTTACCTTAAATTTCTGGCTCTCCAAATTCAGCTTACTGTCTCCCGCAAACTGTGATGTGTCCACTAATGCCTTATGAATTCCTCTGAAAAAGGTATTCCAGAGATGTTCAGTCAAGCATAGGTTGTTTTTAGAGGAGTATGGAGATGAGAGAGAGTTGGAAGTTTAAATCTGAAGAAGAAACATGAGAATTATAACATTTGGTGAAAAATGGAATGCTGACACCAGAGGGAGGGTGGAAGAAATTGCAGGGTAGATGCAGAATGTGTCCAGTATGCCCTGGAGGCATCTGAAGCGGGGAAAAACAGAAAACAAGTTGTCCATAATCATGAATTAGCAGTGCAAGTTCTGGCTTAAAATCATACACTTTACAAATTGGGTAGAGTGAGAAAGTCTCTTTTCATATTTTTTTTTCACTCGTGTGTGTATGAGTGCTCCTATCCAGTTAAAAAAAAATGGGGGGGGGGGGGGGAGGGGAAGCTGGGGAAGAAAAATCTAGAAAGAAAGAAAGGAAAAGAAAGAGATGTATCTGTCTGATGCTGTTAAATTAAATTAGACTATGATGATTACCGTGTGCCTTCACAAAAGACATTTTGTAACATTTAAGATTTCTGCTAATTGAATGAGGTACATTACCATGCAAAAGAATGTTAGTGAAGGTTGAAAAGGACAAACCAACTATTCTCGTACATCACCATAATTATGCAGCCCCATGTTCGAACAATTACATTTATGTAGACCCACTGTTAAAATCAATGTTACTTGTACAGCTAGTCCTTAATCAATGGAATCAGTCAATTTACCATGGTCACATCCTTCTTCTTAATTAAGACAGTGATATCTCTGGAGCACAGGGTCTCAAAGAGATAAATAAGTACAGAGGTTGGGAAATGTCAAAGAGGTGACTCCCCGATTTTACTCTCAACGAACTTGGGAGGAAATAAGACAGTTCCCTCAGTTCAGGGAAGCAGCACAATCTTCTAAAGAGATGGCTTAGCATTCATTAAGAAAAGAGCAGGTAGCAGTGTTTGACAGAAATAGCACTAATGAGCAAAGAGCGCTTTCAACATGCATATCCTTCATAGTCATAGTCTGAATTATGAAGGTTGTGCCACCTAAGCCAATTTTAATTAGAGTGAGCATGGACCTCTTTGGACAGTTAGCCTTTCTTTCTAAAATCCATTTCAATATGGTGTCATTTTGTTGTCATAATCAAAATGGCAAAGTGATGGAATAACCTACTTAAAATGTCTGCAGTGTTAAAGCAGATATGGCAAACATCCTCTAATGACACATGTAATAAGGGTTTTACCTAGAGGACTGTGACAGTGCGTTCTGTGTTGTCAGCATAGCTAGAATAATGATAGAGGTCTCCTCTGGAATAGGACAGAGGTCTTTAAAGACCAGGTCTATACTTCCTGTTCTACAGGTAAGCTATTAAACTCCTGTGTGCTGGAAGGAAAAGAGAAAAATACAGAGCTACCGAGCTGCCAAATGCAGATGTGCTCATAACTCCAGACTTTATTCCTGTACAAAATATACTTGTGCTGTCAAACTAAGATTACGAAGTCCTTCTATAGTAAAATAGACATTGTGGATTACTAAATAAAGCAAAACAAAACTGTAAGTAATCTGTACTTGTTTGCTTATAAATGTTTGGCTTTAACAATTATTTCTTACACAACATTATTATGGTATTTACAGTCTGAGAATAATAATAACAGACTTCTCAGCCTCAAGTGCTTTAGGTGCTCTAGGCTCTAAAGCCAAGGCATGAAAAATATTTAGAAATGCAAATGCCATGTAACTAGGATTTCTCTCTCTGCTACATCAGTTACAATCCATGATTGATTGATTTAAATATGAACACAATCAATCTGAATCTCAGTGGGTATGTATCTGTTTAACCAGAAAGATCTTTGGGAAAGATTTGAAAAATTTGGCCACAAACATCTGAACAACGTAAAAAAAATGGTTTCCAGGAGTCTTAATACTTGTCCAGGTGGCATAGCGATGGACTGTGAAAACACACATGGAGTAATATCAAATAAATGAGCTCCATAACTTTAAGCAGCAGAAGACCAAGTGAAATGCTATCATGGTGCAACTTAACTGCTTCCCATAACAAAACAAGTACCTCTGCTTGGACACACAGAGCTTTGACAACAAAATTTGAGTCCTGGGTAACATTCATGGTTTTGTTTCTTTTCAAAAGACAGTAAAAGCAAAAGAAGAATATTAAAAACAGTCAGTAGCCAAGAACATCCCCAATAAATTTGAAAAGTGAAAATCTAATGCTTTTATTGAGGTCACCAGTTTCACTGAAGGAATTAGAAAAGCATATTTTTCTCTAAAAAGTCATCTGAAAAAAAATTAAAAATCAGTTACTGAGATCATTAGAATAAATTCAGTTTCTGAAACTTAACCCTTTTCTCAGAAACAACATTAATCTTCTCATTTGATTCACAATTCCTTCAGCTAATAAGAATCAAAATAAAAATTCTAATACTAGAAGCTACAAACAAAGTAAACTAGAACTGTGTTGCAGAGATATACAAAGAGATTGTAAACTTCTCTTGTTTGTGGACATACCAATGCACAGTATGAGGGGTTGTTCCATTTCTTATGAAAACTGAAATATATTAAAGTATGTCCCAGTAGGTTAAAATAATGATTTAAAGGAGCCACTCCCTTAAATTCAGTCTCTATTCTGTCCTACACTCTTCATTTTTTATCAGTATTGCTGTAATCTCTCCATTTCACAGCTGAAAATTGGCATATTTTCTCTCCCTTTAGGTGCGTTATGAAACTTAATAAATTAATGTCTTAGATGTGCTTTAGGAGTTCAAGACAAAGTAGAGAAAGTTAGAGTTAAAAGAAATTATCCTGAGTATGAGGCAAGAAAACATCCATGATTTGGACTATGTATAAAACTATGCATATAAATTCAGTTAGAAGTACAATGTAGCAAAAGCAGTAAGAAAAAAATCATACCACCATACAAGAAAAAATAATCTGACCTGTCATAGAAGGATTCTTCCTCTTCTTCCCTCTCTCCACATTATGTTTTGAAACTCTAACTCCTCTAGATGTATTTACTTCTGCATTTGAGGTATTCTGGTGAAAGTCAAAACTATACAATTGAAATGGAAGTGATTTAATATTGGGGGAAAATTACAATTAAAAAAAAAAAGAAGAATGATTTTCAAAGTGCTTTCTGTAAAGAAACAGAATTAAGAGAAAAAGCTAAGAAAGCTGCAGGGATTAAAGGAGGTATTTTATAAATTTGAAACCAGCTGTTCAACCATATGTGCTTACCTTTTCATTTTTTCTCAGCTAGCACACTGAACGCTGGATCTCTACCAACCTGGCTTGCTTTTAATCCAGCAGTATCATTGCCTGAATAACCAATACACCCCCTCACTCTAGCCCCCCATCCTCACAGCAGTAAAGAGGCTTTGCTGTGGTAGTATAAAACACACAGATTCTTCATTTTCTTTAATTTATTTTAAATCCTGCAGATTCCAGTATGTTGCAGTGTTTCAAGACCATGAATTCCTTGATCAACTTGGCTGTGAACTTATTTATGAATATATAACAATATTATATCTGTTTAACAGCCCAAACTACACTGGACTTCATTCAGTAAGGAATATAAACACGTGATTAAATTTTATCACGTTTATAACTTTGTTGAAGAGAGGCAATAGATATATGTTTACCGACTTTGTTGATCTGAGGCTTGCAACAGTACCTGCACAAGTTTAAATATGAAGTCCCTACAAATATAGGCACATGCACTGACAGCACTACTGATAAAGTAACCTGAATGGAGAGCCACCCAAATGCTCATGAAATTCCCATTCATTTCCCAATATCACCTTTTGGAAAAGCTTTCCATGTGGTATCGTTTTGCAGAAGGCATCTTAGAAGCTGCTAATTTATGTTGTATGATGTCCGGTATGTGTTTTGTTATGTTTAGAAGATATTTCTTATATACTAATTTAATTTATTCTACACCGTACTTTGGAATGACTGCTCATGTTTTTTGTGTCCTTCTGGGTACTTATTAATGGAAAAATGTGACAAATGGAAGAACTACATCAAAGCATACTTAGAAAAGGAAAATGAATCACTGCACATTCAACAATGGATCATATCAAAACTGTTCTTAGCCTTGCATACTTTATATTCAATGGTCAATCTTTGAACAAACTAGTGTCTGAGCTATAGGCTCACCATCTCATTTTTCACAGCATAACTCTATCTTCTGCATTTCCAGAAAATTACAGAAAATGAAACTTCAATAAAACCAAAAAGCTGGAAACAGAGATGACACCCATGACAACATTAAAAACAGAATACTGAAGGTGTTCAGCCATCCATTCAGCTTACAATTAATGCAGCTCAAGATAGATGTCTGCCTTTTCCTGATACAATATCCATGAGATAACCGGTAAGAATCAGCACAAGTTTGCTAGTCACAGGACACAAATAAAACAGTTTAACTAGGATTGAGAGAAATGTGTAAAGAAATATGAGGAACATCTTAAGCATTTTAAAATGAAGTCAAACTTTGAGCCAAATTGCAATATAAATCCTAATTCTCTCTTGAATGCACAGTTGAAAAACGTGTGTGGCTCTTCTCTCCACAATGAGTCTGTCAAAAGCTTGTGATTCAGACCTGAAGTGACTGGAACCAGATCATGTTCTGACTTTTCAGCTTAATACCACATTTAACTCTATTTCACACAAAGCAGCTTATTAGAAGTAGTTACTTTTCTTCATATTTATGAACTTTGGTGCATTCTGCATATCTTTATTCCAATGTTGCCAGAAACATTATTGCCAAAATGTTATGTCAGATCTGAAAGTTTTCCAACCAAGTTTCACCCTCAGGAGGGTCATGTTATTTACTAAAGTTCAATTAATCATATTTTGAATTACTGAAACAGCTTTGTAGTTGAATTTAGCCACTCTTAATTTGAATTTATCAAAACATTTCAAATTTTTCTCAGAAATCAAATTGCATGCAATACCATTCTCTCCTTTTTAGTTGTGTGTTCTTCTCTGGAGTTTGCGAGGTCAAGTGTTTTTCTCATATGCATATGCAATCAAAAGATGTTAATCAGAACATCTGTCCTATATGTCTGTACAATCCACTGCCCACAAAATACCTCTAAAGACCCTGTAACAAGCTTAAGACTTGTGGAAAACGAATATAATTCCACTATGATATTCCACAAAAAGGTGAACAGCAAGTTTAAAAGCACTGAGAGAACAGCGTGAAGTTTAAACTGAAAATTGTTTTGAATGAGACATCTGCTCTTTGACCAGGAATACTTTCTTCCAGACCTTGGCAGTATGCAGCAATAGTAAAAATGAATTTCTCAGTAGCACCTTTGAAGAGTTATGATGGTCCAATAAATACATCATGCATGAAAACAAAGCTTAAAATATGAATTTTAGCTTTAGCTTGATAAAAAAGAAACTGCTATTTTGATAACAGTCCTTTAAGACTTGTCACATAAAGAAGTTCTTTGCCATGCTTCATTACAGAGGTACAACTCTACTGAAACAATTTCAGGAGTGAATGTCAAACATCAGAAAATAGTCATGTAGTAAAGAAAGAAAAGCAAGTATAATATAACTAAGACGAGTTTTTATCCTTTTTCCCCTCCCATTTTCATCCCATCATACAAAACGCTGAATATTTACGGGCACAGCTCTGGCACCATAGAGAATAAAGCAGAATTTATTTAGATATATAACCTTTCATATTCAAGGTATCTCAAAGCACTTTATAGAGCAATGACTTAGATAATGGAGTAACTCTGCTGGCAAACTTGACTGTCATTATACAGTCAGCAATAGATCATACGTAGTCCAGATATCAGAACTGCAGGGGGAAAATAAAAAGAAATGTTGACCAAAATATGAGGCATAAACCTCAAAAATAGTCTCCAAGGAATGAAAAAAGACACCTATCTTTTACCCAAAGAATGGCAAAGATGCACCACCATTTTGATAGTTCATGGTTTCTATCAAAATTGCTTGTATAACGGAGACTTCCTGTGCTGTTTTATGTCATATACCATTCTTTTCCCCAAAATGGTGCACGTTTAGTCACAAATCTGTTTGCACAATCACATATTATTATTATTATTATTATTATTATTATTATTACTTCTTATCAAGTAGAATTTCACCTTTGGAGACTTATGTTGCAACTTATATTCACTCTAAGAATTTGCACAATTAGACTCAATATAAGTCAACGGGATGGTTGACTTTAATATTGCTCTCTTATAAGTATAAATGTTTGGGTTTTTACAAATACATACTAAGACCTGAGCAACTGGCGAAAAAAATCATCTTTGCTATGATGCTCGCCAAGGTAAGGAGAGCATTAAATTAAGAATGTCGTGGGTGATGACAACCCTTAATCAAGTACAGAAGTGGTGGATTTCCTCAAGTAAATGGTGCGGGGGGAGACATCATAATCAACAAAACATTGCTGAAAGGGATGCACACCAAGTTTATGCACAAAAATAAAGGTTGATAGAGCAGCATTATATGAATTTTTTATTTTATTTTATTTTCCATTTTTTTTATGTCTGGCTGCATCTCAGAAAATTTCTTGTAGCCAACATGAGGAATTAGAGGCCTGCATGCAGATGCAGAGCTATGATCCCACTAGGAGCTCAGAGACATGCTGAGATGACGAGTCATCTGAGAGCTTATAGGAAAGGATTAGGGGGAAGACCAAGGTTAGCAACACCATGGTGGAAATCTGCTGCTGACAACAGGACCAAGAAAAAGAAAATGAGGTCCTCCTCACACATCTGGAAGAAGCCTTACATTTTCAGGCCCTCATCCTCATGAAGAGCTTGAACCACTCTGGTATGCCCGCAACACAACTGGATAGAACCAATTCAAGAGGTCTCTGGAGTCCAATATTAATCAATTCTTAATTACAGGTGATTGTGAAACCAACAGAGGGAGATACTCTGCTGAACCTCTCATACTTAACTGACAAGTTCATCATTAAGATGATGAGAAGATGAGGAGCATGAGAAGATCAGAGGTAGCCTGGTCTCTGCTAAGAGATGGCAGAGGTTAGGATCATGAGAGAAGGGGACAAGGTAAAATAATAATAATAATAATTTTTAAAAAAAGGATCACAACCTTGGACTTCAGGAATGCAGACATTGTCCTGTTCAGTGACCTGATTGGAAGAATGCCTTGGGATATGGTCATGGAGAGAACAGGGGTTCTGGACAGCTGGTTCATTTTAAAGGATCACCTCCTATAAGTACAGGAAAGGCCCATCCCAACAAGCTTCCTGCATGTCAAAGTAGACATAAAAACAAGGTGGGGTGGGAGCAGTAAAGAAGATGGAGCTTTTCTCTGTAGTACACAGTGAGAGGACAAGAGGCAATGGGCACAAACTGAACTACAGTAAATTCCATTTAAACACAAAGAAAAAAAAGTCTTACTGCGATGGGGCACTGGAAGCATCTGTGGATTCTCCAGCCTGGAGATATTCAAAACTCAGCTGAACACTCTCTTGAGCAAACTGGTCTTGCTGAATATGCTTTGAACAGGTGGGTTGAACTAAGGATCTCCAGGTGGAGAAATGGCTTTCCAACCTCAGCCATTCTCTGATATTATAATATCTTGAAAATTAAAAGAGGTTAAATTTTTAAGATGACAGATACTAACATTTGCAATGCCACATCACTGAGTATCATTACAATGTAAGACACAGAATGGTTTAAAACATATGCCTACACACACACACACTTTATCTAGAATAAAAATAAAGTTCAAAGTTCCTATATTACAAAATGGTGACCAAAAGTTGGGTTAGTCTTTCTTATTCTTAAACACACAAAAGGTGACAAGGATTGATTCCTTTTACAGGAATAAGCATGTGATTCTCTTACTTCTCCCTGAAAAATAAAAAGTACTATCTATGTTATACCTCTGCAGATTACATCAGTTTTAAAGCTCTGTTTATCTCCTCTCTAATTTAGCATACTTTGGAAAAAGGTAGTGCAATGATGATTTACAGAACAGCACCCAAGCTCAAGTCACCAAGATACACCATTTTAAGACTGATTGATTTCCCTTGGGGTCTGTGATGAATTTCTATAGGAAAAGGGGCTTAATATATGTCTGCCATGTTTGTTCCGTTGCTCCTCTGACTTACTAAGCCTCCCATTCCAATAGGGCTGGAGCAAATAAAGTACACCCTCCAAAGTTTCACGTAGAGGATTCAAATCCTTATTTCCTGCTTTCCACAGAGAAAACATAGAAAACCTATGTGGACCCTCCACATACAGATCTGTGGGGCACTGCTGCCCAGCCCACAAATGAGGAAAGATCAAATAAAGCGTAATTCATATTTATAAGGAATCAATTCCAGCAAGAAATTGAACCAAGAAGCTTTGGGCTCAAAGTAGTGTGGCTTCCTGCTGAGATAAGAAGAAATGACTTTGTCTGTCTCTAACCAACTAACTAGGTGTCACATGTGATGTTCTTGCTTTAATGCTTGCCTTACATATGGTGCCTGATAACTGCATGGATAAGGGGATAGAAATACATGTCATAAAACACTACCAGCATGTGAGTGGGATATGCATAAATGAATGGATGTGAATGGCTCTTTTCTAGGCCAACAGGCTTTCTGTCATTTCTTCATTATGTCTGAGAGTAATCTTCAAACATGCAAGTCTTCCCTTGAAGAATATATTAGCAAAAGAAGGGTGTAAAACGTTCTGTATCATTAAGAGGACTTGACTTTAAGAGCTGTTTATGCTACTTGGCAAGGAGTAAATAAGTGCTGATTATAAAATTAATGTTCTATTATACAGCCCAGGGGGGGATAGTGTAAAATGCAATGATTTCTGCATTGATAAAAAGATGTGGCCTGCAGTTTGTAATTTGTATTGTTCCTCATATAGTCACAGGATAACTAAAATGTGGAAATGCTACTTACCTAGAGCTCATTTAGACAACAACTCCCTGTAACAAAAGTCTAAACCAATAAGAATGTTTGTTCTTGGGCAAGTTGGGTCATCTTTGACTATAGAACATCAGTAGTTTGTGGTTAGGTTGTTAGGAAATAAGTGATAATTTCTTAAAGGGCTTTTTATTACCAAGAATTAAAATAAGCAAATAAAACTTATTCTACTATAGGAACTTTTGGACTAAGTTGCTGATTGCATGGTACTGAGAGTGCATCTCTATTGTAATTATACATGGTAAAATTACAAACTGAAACTTGCATCTGTAAATCAGCCAGTGCAGTCACTTACAACAGCCTTCCTGTAGAAGGCTACAAAATCCTTTCAAGAACATGTCACAGTTTATCTATATGCCATTGAGCTATATAGTCTTTCCAGGTTAAAATAAAAATAAAAATAATAAAGCCTTAGCCTTAGCCAACCTCACATTCAACTTCAGCCTTCACCTTATCAATTCTAAAGTTTTGAGTTATACATGAATAGGGTCATTACACTACCACAATACTCTAAAAAGTAGTGCATGCCATCAAATCTCAAGACTCCAGTTAAAGATAACATTATTAAAAATAGCCTTGATAAGCCAATAATAAGTGGTGGGGCTAACAGTTACCACCATGTGAAACAGCCTTACTCTAAGTTAGATTTTACAGAAATTACACTAACGGGCTTACTTTTCCCCTTCATTCTAAACATTTAGCTCCAACCCTTAACTGAAAGTAATTAGGATCATAGATGTGAGCCCATGATGGGAAATAAATACCATTTGTTTTAGATGATTGGAGGGACTGTAGTCATTGTTTGAGTTCAGAAAGACAGATTTGCTTTGCAGGAAGCACAGATTTCTACAGGAGCAAGAGTGATCATTGGTTTCCTCACGTATCTATAAGCACTTGATAAAATGCAATATTGTCCAGAGAAGACTTCAAACAGTGAGAAGAAAAAAAGATGATTTTGACAGATCCCTCCAGGTAACTTCTTGAGAAGGATGATGGAAACACTGCTGTATTGCTGAGGATATCCCACCATCCAGAATGTGTGCATGTGAGGGGATGCAGGGAGAGAAGGATGGAGAGAAAGGAAAAACTAGAACTAGCTGATGAGTCAGTCCTTCTGCAGGATCTCTTGATGTTTACAAAGAACGTAGTAGAAGAAGCATGCAGAAGGAAATCACTTGTTTCCTGCTCATGACCTGAGCCATGTCACACACAGCCATTTCAAAGGAGAAGATGCTGCAGTATGAGAAACACTGCAATTGACAGTCACACTTCATGTATGGGGTGCTTAAAAATCAGGATATGTGTAAAAAACACTCAGAGGGATTTTGAAATAACTAGATTTGGCCATGCAGCAACAAATAAATAACAGCTTTGAAAATGCATTTGGCAAGGAAACCAAGGAAGAGCATCGGGAGAAGGCATTTTAGGAAAAGAAAAGAAAGAAAGGTTGAGAAAAAGTGAAGGAATGAAATCCAGTAGGAGACAGAAACTCAGAACTATTAAACAAAGAAAAACTAAAAATAAAAAAATCAGAAAAGGAATAAATTAAATAAAGAGGTCCTACTCTGTAATTTTTCATGCATTAAGGCTTCTCATACATTAAAATTGTCCCAGTGCATTCAGTGAAAACTTTTGTACTAGGTGATCAATGAAATAGTGTGACTAGAGCATTACTGCCTTTTAGAGGGGAGATAAACAGTTTATACTTGTTGCTGTAGAGAAGGAGGAAAGAGAGGAAGATCCAGAGGGATATGGCACAATCAGAGACATGGGCTATGAGGACAGTCTTGTCACAGCTTCTAAAGTGCTATAACTAGGGTAAGAACATCTTTCTCAAAGCCATTGACTGAGGTTCAAGTTGGCAAAAAAAAAGTCAATGTAAAGATTTTTAGTTATGCAGTTGAATATAAAAAGCCATACCTTAGAGATGTCATGAAGAAAGTAAGCAACAAAATAATAGCAAATGTTGAATATTTTATTGAGCATTATTTTGTTGCTTACTGTAATATATATGAGATACCCAAGGTCTCCTTTTATATCTGTGTCAATGTGGTTAGTACTCAGATGCGGTGTGGTGTTGAGGATTGAGAAGGCAGTGGTAAAAGACCACACGGGACATCTGTAAATGGAAAGTAAAAGAACAGTCAACAGGACATCTCATCTGAAACCACACTGACTCCAAGGAAATGACAGAGGAATACATCTGTAGCTAACGATCTTTCTCTCTGTCTCCTGTAGTAAGTAGGCACCGGTCCTGTTCACTTTACAAGGTGTCTGGTGAGTCCACTGGCATACAGGTTTCCCTAAGCCTTAGGGACACCTTTATCAAGGCTTGCCATGGAAACCGAATTGCTTTCATTTCTTGACTCTTTTCACTCTCCTTGTGATCTCATGAGTGGTGTTGTCCTACTTTCTTTCCACCCTTCATAATTTTGCAGCAGGGTCTATTTTCATCAATTCCTTTACTATTGTCTAGGTTAGCATCTTCCTTTCCCTATGGCTCTGTGAACCCCAAATTTAAAGAGAAATTACGCAAAGCATAATCTTCCCTCTTGAAAATTTGAAAATGAAATTTTACACCATTAAAAAGCTTTAAAAAAAAATCAATGCAGACATTTGTCAAAATTGCAAGAAAAAATTAATTTCACAAATCAGCATTTTGAATCAGGAAACAGTTCAGCCATAAATGTCAACCATCTCTACGTATCATTTTTCTCAGCAGTAAACCAGGATCTAGTGGTGTCTGCAATATCCATCTCCAAAACAAACATCCTGACAAGCCATTGTATTTCTAAGGATCTATGTTGTGGATGAATGACCAGCATGCACTTGGTAAATTTAAACCAAGTGCTGAAAAGTGCTGAGCATCTGCATTGCATTCAACTACACTGAAACAACTCTCCTACAACCACTTCTACATCAGATTCTGCACTTTTTTTTTTCCTTCACTCCTAACACTTTGTGCAGATTTACAGTAGAAAAATTGAAATAATCTAAAATTGACACATCTTAGTCCAAAGAATGATGTGATCTGGACTTTTTTTTTTTTCTTTACATGATTCCATATGTTCGCTTCCCTATATACATACATATATATGTACATACATATATATATACATGGATTGCTACAGGCTATCACATTCAGTGGGAGAGGAAAAAAAACACATTTTCTCCTAACAGATTACCTATAGTTGTCTTGTTACTTACAGTTTCTACTATACTATGACACTTATTACAAAATTAACATATTTACATGCCATTTACTATTCAAATGTTAACAAAACAGAAACAGAAAATTAAAGAATGATAAAATATCTCATTTTGATTTTTTTAATCTTTGATACTGACATTTTTTGTAAACACAGCAAATGTTTCTAATTATATTTTAACAAGCAGTTATAAAGAGGAATGCCTCCTATTGGATCCTAAATGACTAAAAATGACCTACTTTAATTTTATTCATTATCTCTAACTGTTATTAGAACCTGTATTTGACATATGTGGATATTATTTGATCTTTTCAAACCACATTCATTCTCATTAAGAAAGCCCCAAGACATTTTCTTTCAGAATATTTTTCAAATATTCTGAGATTTTGCTTGTTATGTGAAATGTGACAGCACTTTCAAGTTCTTTATTATATTTTTTTTTTTTTCTACGGCAAGAACCAATTATCCCTTCCCAGTACTAGTGTCTAGTTTTGAACTCAATATTTAAGCAATTAGTATCCGTATCTGTAAATTAATACATCTATATTCCTAATGTAGTTTTAATCATACAAAATGAGTAAGAGCAGCCTTTTTCACTGTTGCTAAATGTAAAGAAATGTTTATTTAAAGTTAGAATGAAATTAAAGGAGTGGAAGACAAGCAATGGATATATTTTTTTATGGCACTGCAGTGTTTTTTTTTTTTCTGAAGACCTCTTAAAAGTACATTACCTTTTTCAAAGTTGTCTGTTTTATACAAATTGAACTTACTGTCATACTTCTAAACTCTGTAATTTCTGACTGTATAAACATCTTCATGACAGCCTCAAATCCATTAAAGTATTTGAACCTTCAATACAAGAACTCCATTTTAAGTTAGGAATATGCGGAATACTATGCTGAAAATTATATCATCAGAAATTTTATCAAGTCACAATTAAATATCAGGTTATGTGTTATTATGAATACACAGTAATTGATACAGATTTTACTGTTTGATATAAAGCTCCCTTTTTGGGAAGTATCTGTGATATTTCACTAGATCAGAGATGTGAATCTGGATATGTACAGATGCATCACATTTCAAAATGCATTTCATCAGTAATCTACACAAAATAGCTCTTATGACAAATGAAAACTAATTTCTTCATTTTGTTTTCTTATCTTGCCTGCAGAAAATGAGTAATAAAAAACTGCACTACACAGATTTCAGTTCATTATTACCTTCTTATGTTAATCACCAATTAAAGATTTCTTTCTCTCATGAATAAAAATTCTATAAATATTTTAGGTCCACTTGCTGATATGCTGATAGATGGGTTTAACTGACCTGCAGATGGCTGTTGTTACATTATATTCTTTGTGGTTTTCTTGGAATGTCTATACAGAAGTGCTGAAGAGGAAAATAGAGAAGTTGAGAATGAAAAGAAATAATACTAAAATTGCATAGAGTTCAACTATTCAGTTCAAATTTTATATAATGCTCAGATCATCGTATTTGTCTTCCTGATGTTCAGAGATTACTCGTATACTACATTTATAGCCAAGTGAACAAGCAGATGAGAAAGAAAAAAAAAAGGAAAAAAAAAAAAAAAGAAACTTGGCTTAACATTTGACCATTGCAACTAGAATTTCCTTAAATATCAAAATATCATTTGTTAGGTTAGATGGGAAAAGATAAATGTAAAAATTAATTAATGGGAAAGATTTCCCAGGAGTTTCATAAACCTAAACAAGAGATCATTCAAAAAAGGAAGCAGGCCTGAATACGTGCAAGATTTAGTAAATTTCATATCTATAGCTTACAATCACAGCTAGCTGCTGTTTCCAGCATTGCAATCAAACACCCATAGCTCAGTTTATCCAACAAAGTTCAGGTGGTAAATTCATAATTAACCTGCTGGTTCACTCATCTTTCTCAAGAAACCCCAGGCAGTATGTAACTGGCCAACAAGGAAATAATATCAAAAAAGGGAATACCAGGTTGGTTTGGAATAAAAGAATACATGCATACAACTAAACAAAAACATCATACGATGGGTGATCAATTGGCAGGGCTCAAAGGGTTGTGGTAAATGGGGCCACATCTGGCTGGCAGATGGTCACTAGTGGGGTCCCTCAAAGCTCCATTTCAGGGCCAGTCCTCTTCAATGTTTTTATAAACGATTTGGATGTAGGACTAGAAGGTGTTTTGAGCAAATTTGCCGACGACACCAAACTTGGAGGAGTTGTAGACTCGGATGAGGGTGGAAAGGCCTTGCAGAGAGATCTGGACAGATTGGAGAGCTGGGCGATCACCAACTGCATGAAGTTTAACAAGAGCAAGTGCTGGGTCCTGCACCTGGGACAGGGCAACCCTGGCTATATGTAGAGACTGGGCGACAAGACACTGGAGAGCAGCCCCACAGAGAGGGATCTGGGGGTTGTGGTTGACAGCAAGTTGAATGAGCCAGCAGTGTGCCCTGGCAGCCAGGAGGGCCAACTGTATACTGGGGTGCATCAAGCATGGCATCGCTGGTCGGTCAAGGTAAGTGATTGTCCCGCTCTACTCTGCGCTGGTGCGGCCTCACCTCGAGCACTGTGTGCAGTTCTGGGCACCACAGTACAAAATGGATGTAAAACTTTTGGAGAGTGTCCAGAGGAGGGCGACGAAGATGGTGAAGGGCCTAGAGGGGAAGACATATGAGGAGCAGCTGAGGTCACTTGGCCTGTTCAGCCTGGAAAAGAGGAGGCTGAGGGGAGACCTCATCGCGGTCTACAGCTTCCTCACAAGGGGGAGTGGAGGGGCAGGCGCCGACCTATTCTCCTTAATCACCAGTGATAGGACCCGTGGGAATGGTGTCAAGCTGAGGAAGGGGAAGGTTTAGGCTAGACATCTGGAAGAGGTTCTTCACCAAGAGGGTGGTCGCACACTGGAACAGGCTCCCCAGGGAAGTAGTCACTGCACCAAGCCTGTCTGAATTTAAGAAGCATTTGGACTGTGCACTTAGTCACATGGTCTAAAATTTTGGGTAGACCTGTGTGGTGCCAGGAGTTGGACTCAATGATCCTTATGGGTCCCTTCCAGCTCGGGATATTCTATGATTCTATGATTCTGTGGCCTGCCCACACTCAATGGCTCATGATAGTGTGAACGCACTGTGGTTAAAGAGGATGTTGTATTAAGAAATGGGAAAAAGAGCAGTTATGCCAGTTCCTGGCCATGCCCTGTTCTCTAGGGTTCAGATACTGCTTGCATAATCATTAACCTCCTCTGGCTCAGCGATCAAAACAGAACAGTCCTGTAAGGAAATAACGCAACTGGGATTTGTCAGAGGAATTCCTGCTCCGCTATTAGGCTTTCCTCACACACTCTGACTGGTGCTGAATAAAACAAGGCATAGAGGTTACAAAGCAACCTCTGTGCTTTGAAATTATGCCTTTTCTTGTTGACTCAGAGATCTGACTTCCCAGCTCCTGTTGTCATTAGCACAGATATCAAGGTTTTCTCTGAAACCTGTTGCAAATAATGGTTTCTAACATGAGGAAACAATCTCTCTTTTTTTTTTTTTTTCCCCTAATCTTTTTCTTGGAAACAGTTGAACTATTTTATCCTATTGAGCCTCAAGCAGATAGTTGACCCAGAAAATTTCAACCCCTCTTTCTGAAGTCTGAAAAGGGGGTCCTATACTAAAAAGCACTAGTTAAGCAACTAAAGGTGTAGCTGCTCCATCTGAAACATCCATTTAAATCGTTCATGTGTGGACAGAAATGTCAGCATTTCAGAGCTTTAATTGGAAAAATAAAAAAAAAAAAAAGCATAAAACTGACCCAACAAGTCCAAGGAAAAACAAAATTCTTCTTAGAGACTAGCACTTAAAACCATAACAAAATGGAAAACATGCTTAGACTTCACCTGTCTACATATTGCCACAGCTACATCTTAGGTAAATGGTCAGAAGGATTTGATATATGTCCAGCTTGCAGAACAAGTACTAAATCCATGTACTCTGTGCCTGTAAATAACACACATGAAGAGAAGAAGACATAGAAAGAATAGAGAGTCCAGAGAAGAAGGCAGAGAAGCGTAGTAAAGGTTAGAAATATGCCGGTACACAGCTTATAAAAACAAGCCAAAAATAATAGAGTAATTCTGCTCAAGTAATTTCTCTTCTGTCCTCAGCAGAACCCTCTTTTTATATGATGGATTTTGGTGACCCTTTATCATAGAGACAGAAGTCTAAGTGCAGAAGCCCAGCACAGGAAATCCTAAAATGTGACCAATGCCACTTATCACAGAAGGTATTAGTACAGGTGGTCTGGGCAGATGATTTCAAACACTAAATATTGCTATTTGCTTTCTTTTTCCACTCAAAATATAATTTGTGACAGAATGGGCTTGTTTCCGTTGGTAAAGCTCAGGATAACTTTAATATTTTTACATTCTCTTACCTTACTTCAGAGGTGATTTACAAGGTGCAGTGTGAAATCTGTTCTACTTAAGTAGGTAGAATGCAGGACTTTGTTAAGTAAACAAAAGCAAAAGTGAAAAAGAAACAATTTTGATTCTTTCTTTGAGCAAGTTACTACATTTTCCTTATGATTTTATTAAATCGATTAGGCTGGATGAATCCTTTTAAAATTTATTATTGTTATTATTAATAATATTACTACTACTACAACTACTAAAAATAGTAATGATAATAGGAAGCGTTTCATTCCTTAAATACAGATCTCAACAATAGGGAGTCTGATTTTTCCATCACTTATGCATAAAGTTATTAGTATTAGCTACACTGAGCAAGCACCTTCAAAGGCAAAAATCCTTCGTTTGTTCCAAGGAGCTTAGTCTTCACCAAAGACTTTTTTTCAGCCTGATGCTTAGTACGGTGATCATTTGGGTTTCACAAAGGCTTTGCAACCTTTTCTTTTCTTTCACTGAATATAAATATAATCTATATAAATATGATTTTTCAGGTAGTTCTCAATGAGCTCAATGGAGAAGTGATCTCACTAGATAGGCGAGCACATATGGCATATCCTGAAACCTTGACATCACTTCTGCTTTAAATTATATACGTAATGAGTTAGTGTAATTTGGCAGCAAGGAAAACACTGATCACTGTGAACCAATCTGGGAAAAGAGGAAGATTATTTATTTACTGCTACCATTACTACCAGGATATAGATATGAATTAACAGAACAGGATTATGAGTTCAGTTGGCATTTTGACATCTCAACTACATGGTCATCCTTTATGCCATCTTCCTGGCTTCAGTTTGCAACATGAGTTCTTCAGTCAGAAGAGCTTATTGGCTACTCTTCCAGAATACAAACTATACTTTTAGATATTACTAAGAAACAACTACTGTCCACGGAGTCTCAAATACTCAACAGCTTGAGGATAGCATAACCTATCCCCACAGAACTACAGAGAAAAAGGAGAAAAGGAGGCAGAGGGGCAAAGAAGGAGGGTTGCCCACTGCTAATCCCTGATTGGTAACTGCACTCTATGCTGCCTGTGCTGTTATGAAGACATGAGAAATATCTAGCAATTAAGACCATGATTAATGCTCCAGTAAGGCTGAGCAGAGTGACCACTGGGGTCATATTTGGTGTTAAGGGACTTTTCTACTGCACTGGAGTCAGTTGCCAAGCTTCTGAAGTCTTTCTTAGCAGATTCCATGTGCTTTTGGAAAGCTCTGGTACCATTTCCTCAATGTCTCTGTCTAGCTATTAATGGGAATTGCCTGTGTGCGTACAGAAGAGTTTAGAGAATTAATCTGTGTTGAAAGGTTTTCCTCTTGTATCAGTGAGTATGAAAGTAAAATATATGTTTCTTAAGGAGTACTGCCAGCATGAATAATATTGAGAGTTCTTTATCTAGTATTCAAATCATAATGACTACTTTTTTAGGAATTACATTAATTTTTAAACAACATTCATCTCTACCTTTTTTTTTTAATTAAAATGTGCTCTGCCTAGTCTATATACATGTAAAAATGTAGTTTGCAGTTTGACAGGATATTATTGAACTGCATGTGAATTGCTTTAAAAGTAACCAGACTTGAAGCATCCATCAGTCAGTAACAGTGCACTCATAGGTCACTGAGGCTGTCAATTTCAATCAACTCTGTAATTAAATACATCACCAATATAGATTTTGTGTAAGAATGTCACTTGTTCTTCAGATGTCTGCTACTAGGACAAATCGCACTTCAGTGTCTTAGAACGTGCCTTCTAAATACAGTTTTTTAAAACAGCATAACATCTCCATCCATCTCAATCCAATTCGCTGAATAGAAATCTGTTTAACTAATACACAGTCTAAACACTGAATTAGAAAACAATATATGTGTTTCTCTTCCTATTTAAATGAACACAGTAATGCTATAGTAGATATTTCATTGCTTCTCTTTAAACTCTTGTAGTGGCAATTGTTAAGTAAAACAATAAGAAAGAATAATACTTTGTCAAAAGGAGAAAAATCGTAATTAACTGTAATTAAAATTACTTTCCAATATGTACAAAAATAAAAGAACAAGATCTTCAGACATGAGGAAATAAATAATTAAATCTAATTTTGCTATATGAACAGAAATACAAGGCATTTGCAAATAAAAAGAAAAAAAAGAAAAAAGAAAAACCCATTTAGTGCTTCTGAGTGTCAGATTCTTCTATTACACTTGCCACGAGATTGGAAAAGTCTGAAACAAAGCTGAATTACCAAATATATATTGCCTGCCATTTGATTTAATCTTCAAATAAGCTTCAGGAAGCAGGTCCCTGGACAGTTAATCTTTAGTTTTGTAGCCCATGCACATTTTCAGTAAGGTTACTAGGGAATTAGTCCGGGAAAGGAGGGGAAAGGCATATTGTCTTATTCTAAAGATGACTGTCAACATCCTGCTAGCAAATTATAACTTCCTTAATATAAAAACTTTATTAGCTGAGTCCTAGCTGCAATGAGACAGTAGTCACTCAGAAGGGGAATATTCTTTGCATTTTTCCCTGTAATCAGATACTTGCCCAGTTTAAAATATATATTTTGTGAATATTGTTGGTATACTACATTTTAAGGCCCAAACCTGCAGCCTAGAAAATGCTAAGGATGCTGTGACTGGGGGTTCTAAGAGAAATGGAAATGGAGTGGTGTTCTCAGAGATTTACCATGTGCAATAGTATGGTTATGGAAGGTTGGTTTACTTACCTCTTCAAGCAGCAATATAGAGTTAACTGCATTGCTGGGAAACTGTTGCCCTTAATGACTGCACCTTGACCAGATGGAAGCTCTAGATAAACTGAAATACATAAATAAATATAGGGTTTTATTATTCTGTGTTGTGCAGTTCCCAGGATATGAATCAAAACCGGTATCAATGGCAACTCTTTTGAAAGTTCCCAACTCAATAGCATATGATACAGTTAAATTTTAAAATAATTATATTCTACCAAGACATGGAAGACAAAACATCACAGCAAATTCCAGTTAGAGTATCCCAAAAATATGTCCTAAGAGGGAAATGTATATGTCTAATTGAATTAAAAAAAAAAAAAGATAATAAACAAAGAAGAAGTGGAAAGAATAAATATACACTTAACAGCTGGTATTTTCAGGAAAATGTAGAGAAAAGCTGATATCATTTTTAAAGAAGGATTGGAGTGTAGACTAGGAAATTTGGTATTGGTTCTTTAAACAATTGAAGAAGCCTTAATGTCAGATTAAGATTAAAGTAAACAGGTGTCTGTATGTTTTTTTTGCTTTCATTTTTGTTGTTATTGTTGATTTTGTTTTTCATTTTCTAAACTGTTAGGGTAAAGAAACAACAACCAAACAAGCAAACAAAAACAACATGCCAAGAAATATAAACAAAAGGGGGTTTTGAAACTCATGGCAGATTCAGGAAGTAGATCTGTGGATGAAGGAAAGCTACATTTAACTTATAAACATAAACAGCTGCTAGTAAGTATTTCTTGTTAACCCATAGTTGGCAACATATTGTCTGTAGTTGCTATCCACTATTTCCTCTTAACTGTGAATACCCAGATTCTACATTTTATAATCCTATCAAAAATAATTTTGTATGCTGATTTGCATTGCTTCCAGTGCACTGAAATTATTCTTCTCTGTTTGAAATGACTGCTCTCTTATCAGAGATCAGGACAGTGCCTGCTTTCTCATCCTTGCTGACCCATTATCTGCTTCTGAGGCAGTGAACCATACTCTTCTCCATAATACTGCATTCTGTTTAGGCCCCAGTAATCGTCTTCTTTCCAACTTGCCTTCCTAGTTTTCTAGTCATTCCTACAGGGTACTGCTTGGTAAATTATTCTTATCCTATACCAGTGTCCTACTGGGGGGCCTTTGTCCTGTGTTGACTTTTCTCCTCCCTACATTTGTTCTCCAGATAATTTCATAAGCAAATACAAGCACAGTGAAATGTAACACTGACCTCTACTCAATACCTGAGACCAGTCTTCATCTTTTTTATGGATCTTGAAGTGCACATCTTAATCTTTCTTCCATGATGAGGCCATAGAGGATATACAAGAAAGAGGGAAGATGTGCATTTCAAAACACAGTCAGGCTGAAGATAGGCCTCAAAGGAGTGGCTTGGTATCATCTGTAAAGCTACCGCCTTATTCATCTTCGTAGGTCTTCTTAAAGCTGTCTTCTGTGTTGGCAACACAACCTGATAAACACTAGGTCCCAGCTGTGAGGAGATTACTACCATTTCATTTGCTGTCTTTTGTGCTTTAATTCTACCACTGTCGTCGTCTTTGTTTGTTTGTTTGTTTGTTTGTCTGTCCCTACCCATGGCAGAGGATTTGGAATTAGATGGTCTTTAAGGTCCCTTCCAACCCAAGCCATTAGATCACAGAATCATAGAATGGCTTGAGTTGGAAGGGACCACAAAGATCATCTAGTTCCAACCCACCTGCCTTAGGGGGTGGCAGGGATGCCACTCACTAGATCAGGTTGTTCAGGGCTTCATCTAATGTGGTTTTAAACAAATCCAGGGATAAGGCATCCACAACCTCTCTGGGCAACCTGTTGCAGTTTCTCACCGCCCTCTGATTGAAGATTTTCTTCCTAATCTCTAATCTAAATCTCCCTTCTTTTAGTTTAAAACCATTCCCCCTTGTCCTGTCATTATCTGATTGGACAAAGAGTCATTCTCCATCTTTTTTATGTCTCCTTTAAGTACTGAAAGACCACAATATATGATTCTGTGATTCCTGGGGCAGGAACCCTTTTTGTCTTGTATTTGTACAGAGCTCAACAAAGTGAAATCACAGATTTTGACTACATTATACAGGGACTGTGATGCAAGAGATGTTGATAATGATAATGCACAAAACTCAAGTATCTGTACCACAGAAAACATTGTGCTTCCACACAAGATGTGAGGAACTGGAAGAAAAAAAAATGATTTTGATAATGTGCTAGTGTCTTTGAAAGGCATCTTTCCTTTTCCGTAAAAACATATATATATATATATATATATATATATATATAGGATCTGACCTCTCGTAGCGAGGAGCATTGCAATTACAGGGGAATTGAGGAATTGAGGAATTTGTTCCTTGTCCAAGGAGTAGATTATCCTGGGCCAAGTGGTCATATTGCCAAAATCCACATTCACATGGCCCCAAAGACTTCATTTTATCTATACTCAGGCATGTTAAAGTATTCTTTTCCTACCTTAGTGCCCTATAGTAAAATGGGCAGCATTCAGACCATAGTAATTTGATTACTGGAGGGAGGAATTTAAAAATCCATTTGACCAAATCATAAGAACTTAATCACTCTACAACCCAACCAGAGAAATTTAAATAGTATTTCAGGCACATTAACCTCAAATAGATGATTTGAGCATTTTTCGTGGTCATCAGTAACAGGTGATAATTGCAATTTCTTGTGAATTATACTACAAAGTTCAATATATTTCAAAATAATTCTTCTATCAAGAACATAACTCAGCATCCAATCATGGATTTTAAAAAGATAGTAGAGAAATACCAAGACATCCAAAATTTTCTTTGAGCTTTGTTTATCTTCAAGAACCAGGCAGATTTCACAGGGATTGATCATGGGTAACTTACAGTTTTACTTGACTGAATGCCAGCCCTGTAATATGTGAAGCCCTGTTTAGTAAATAATACAGGCTCTAAATGGGCACAACAATGATGCAAATAACCCCGATACTGTATTGTGTAAATACCAGACTAGAAATCTGTAACTGACATCAGTGAAAGAAGCCCAGATGCATTTGGTGACACTGGAATTTTATTCCTAAACACAATTTTTACTATCTTTGTTGTCATACAAGTAACATAGTAATGTCTGTTGTACATACAAGTAACATACATAGTCTGTGGAGTACCTCCACAGACACAGACAATTCTTCATGATTATAAAGACTCAAATTTCAATGTTACATGCACCGTAAAATGTGATATTGCCTTGGATGGTTGGCCCAATACAGGGAAGAGTCAGGAGAGTTTTAAACTTTGTTTTAAAGCCCAGAATTTCCATTTTGCAGCAAATACCAACTTTTTCTCAATCTGTTTTCCTTCTGAACCAATATTAACATACCAGTGAGCCAGAAAGAGAAGACTCTCAGACAACCACCGACTTTCAACAAGGGTTTCAATGTGTTTGGCTCAGGGAGCACCAGGAATGAGAGATTTCTCAAGGCAAGCTTTCAGCATCTGCTGAATGGGACTTCACATGTTCCAGTTCTGGTTCACATTTCTCTTCCTATTACACCTCTTACACAACCATAAAAAGAGCATTTCTTCCTTTATTTTATTCCAGTTAAGTAAAAATGTATGAGAAAAAATAATTTTGTGTGAGGGTTATACTCTGCTTCTATAAAATTAAAATACTTTAGTCTAATCTTGACTTTTAAAATCACAGATGTTGGTTAACAATTTAAAAATCTCATACATCTTAACACAAAATACTGCTTCAAATCGGAAAGTTTCAACGGTCCATTCCAAACTAGAACTATTGTGTTTTTCCCCACAATATCTCTACAAATTTGCTATATTCTCACAGAACATTTAAATGTTGACAACGTAACATTTTTTATCAGATCTGCTTCATGGTAAAGGATTGTTCTGTTCTCCCCCATGAGAGAGTCAGTTTACTACTTGGAGAGTCTACGAGCTCCCCTTAACATGTTCAACTTCTGGGTATTGAAGAAAGCCTTCCTAATGAAATGTTCTAGATAATTTATACCTTGCAAGGTAACAAATTTTCCCTGAGAATGTCATCTTGAGCGTTACAGTGCTTACCCATTCTTTTCCAATATTGCAGGGTGATAAATAAAATGGGCAATGAAATTTCCTATGACTCTCAAAGGTGAAATTCAGTGGCAGATTGGCAACCATAATAAATATCCATGATTCTTAGATCTGGTTAACTGACCAGCCAAACAAGAAAGTGCTGGGGTGTCAAACCTCTACTGTAATGATGGCTAGAGTAGATGTAGTGCTTAAAGAACATACAACACAGGTTTTTAAATACATGATCCTGATGTACTGACAGCAACGTTCACTTTTTATTAACTGGTTTTATTTTGAAATAAAGTCCCAAGGGAAAAAAAGAAAAAAATCAGGAATTCCATCTATAAAAAATGCTGAACTGACCAGGAAGGCAGATAACTTACAGTACATACCATGAAAACTGTGTTTTCTCCTACTTCTGCTCATCAGAAATGGACAGTCAGTATTTCAATGACCAAGGAAGCCAAATGAAGTAGAGAAACCTGTTAACCTGTTCTAGACCCCACTGGTGACATCTGTTCTGTGGACATTGCCCTTCAGGAAAGGTTTACTACCCCGACCCTTCCCAAGGACACCTTCTGAAAGGGAAGTATTTTATTTTGTAATCCCGAAATGTAAATGACTTAGGCCAAATTTGAACTCTGGGGAAAGAACCAAAATTTCTCACACAAATGTACTTGGAAGTAACATACCAAATTAGAATTAATTTGCTGAAGGCAAGGGCTATTACCCTTATGTTCATCCTTGCAGAGTAGTTGCTGAGCTAAACAACTTATCATCTTTTTCATCAAAATACAGAGCTGAAAAGGAGCAGATGTGAGGATGGGAAATGGGGAAGATTGGAAAAGAATATGTGAACCATTCCTCCTAGCTCAGATATTTCTCAAACTTGTGACTTGGAATTGCCCACCCTAAAGGAGATGCTCTGCTAAACAGAGCTGTGAGACAGGACATGCTGATATATAGAGATGGCACGGACACTGGCTTCTAGATCTCCCGACACCTACATGGATTCATAGTTTTACTTTTCTTTTATTTTTTCATTTATTTTCCAAAAGGGTAAAACCAGTCTCCCCCAAGTAGGATGAAATCGGAGGGTAAATAAGGTAGAATCCAAGATTTTCCCAAACACAGGAATTTCAACCCACACCTCCTTCCCCCCCTCCCCCCAAAGAAAAACAAAGAAAAGTATAAAGACAATGCAGAAGCATCATTTAGAATCCTGTTGCAACACTCCAAGTTTTTGGTTATTCTTTGAAATACTAGGAAAAAAAAATATAAAAATTTTTAAAAAGCGGTCAAAATCTGACTTTACTATAATATTTTCAGAACACATAATTTGATTTAGGCATTAAAATACTATGTTTTCTTTTTTGGTTTGTTTGTTTGTTTGTTTGTTTAATAGAAACTCAACACTGGGCTCAGTTAGATCATTTAAAAATATTTCTACTCTATTCTATACATATAACATCATAAGGATAAATGAAAAGTTTATGGGATGCAAGACAAATGTGAAATAAACAGAATTTCTGAGACATGGCAGGAATCAGAGGACTGAAACATTCAAAAAGGAATTTATTTTACAAATAAGTATATTCTTTTTTCTATGTGGTCCTGTATTACCTTCTCAACAAAGGTTACTGATAAAAATACAGTAAATTTGAAGGAAAAAAAAAAAGTGACGGGTTCCTTTAAGTACTCTGAAATTGCTGGAGAGCTAGATAGATACTGTCATGGTCAGGCAGTTAAGTATCATCGGTGTGGTGTTGCCTTGGATTGTCACCTGGTCCAGAATTATTTAATTCCTAAACTTAGAGGTCCTACTGGAATTAAAAAGAAGTAACTTCATCCATGATGCTTTAGTTAAACAAGTAACCATGGGAAGTTAGAGATGGTTTCAAATTTGCTTCAGAATCTTAACAGGCAAAGGGCATTTAAAGTTAATATAACTCACAATATTACTGCACACTAATATAAACTAACCTTACTTCTGTTCTAAGCAGGCTTGAGCTTGTACTGTCCAGGGTTCAATCTGACTTGAAGCCATTTACTGACTGTATTCTGTGTAATGTATTCTGTCTCTCAGCAAAGCTTATTAGCTCGGCTTGATGCTACACTAATATGTCTCCACTCCTCTTGGCTTGTGTTCAGCCCCCTCGGAGCACAGGGAAACAGAGTTTATACCTGGCTGAAAAATGCTATGTACACATATATTGTATTAGGTCTAATAGGGATATAATAAAAAACAGATAAACAAAATTATACTGTGAATATCATCTTTTGTTTTCTCACGCCTTTGGTACAAGACAAAAAATAAACACACACACAAAACATTAGAGTTGATTTTGGTTATAGTTTTAAAGAATATACAGTTTACAGATTATTAAATTAATGACAATCTAACCTTGAAAACACCTCTATCTGCTGAAAGAGCAACACTCCATCACCTGTTTTGATTCATTAATGTATCATTTAACTTGGTATGACACATGTTCAGCAGTTATAATTACATTATGGCCTCCCTATTACATCAGCTCAGCTCCAAGTTTCTGTCACCACAAGTCCAATTTTCAACACAGAGCAATCCAGTGCACTCGTTCCTTATTAGTGTCATCTTTAATGTAGCACAGAGTCTGAACCATTACTTGGCACTGAGAGTTTAACAGCAATTAACCCCTGCTCTGTCCCCAGGGAGAAGTACATCAGCAACTTGCCAAAACACTGTAAACAAGCTGGCCAAGATCAATGCAAAACCATGCTGGCTGCAAAGCACCTACTGTATTAATTTAGGATTGATATAGGAAAAGAGAAAATAGTCTGCATGAAATTGACCTAAAAGGATGGCCCACACAGGTTACAAGATTTTCTTAAAGCTGAAAAGAGAAAAAATTAAATCCCTAGTCTGCTTGCTTGCAAGCACACTCTTTTCTGCCTTGGCTATTATACTATGCTGATCACCAAAGACCTGACAGTTATACCTGAGAATAAACATTTATTTTACCTGCTAGCTGGTTAAAAAGGTAAAGACGTTTGGTTTTGATTAGTAAACAATGCAATACATATCAATTCCAAAATGAAGGTCAAGGTTCTTCTCCCAAGAGAACAGAACAGGACAAACCCAAGTACTGTGGATAGCAATGTGGTCCCTCTCACCAGCTTCTGCTGAGGTGGAAAGATGTCTTTGGCTGTAAGCCAGTGAGGTCAAACAAAACAACTGAAACTGTGACTGCAGAACAACCATGGCACTAGGCACGATGCGTGCCTCTGAGGACTGCTACAGCTCACTGATGTCTCTGGCACTTTCTCTGCACTGCTATTGTTAGCAATCAGAAAAGCAGAAGGGAGAGCTGCCATTGAATTAAGTGACAGAACCAAACTACAAGGCAATACTTCAATAAGGACATATGGGTAAAAAAGCCCACTCTCAAATGCGAGAGATAGGTTGAATGAACCTAAGACGAAATATTCTTGTATACCAATGGAATATTTTGTTGTTTTTTTGTTTTGTTTGTTTTGTTTTGTTTGACATCACGATTTTCCCCCATGAAGTTTTGATTTTTTCACAAGCCAGAAGTTCAACTGGAAAAAAAAAAATAAATCCAAATGGAAATTTACCAATAAAGTCTTCCTGGTTAGAAAATGGAAAGACATACTAGGATAACTCATTTAATTAAAAACATCTGAAATCAGGTTGTTTTAATAAAGATAATAAGAAGTCAAATTCATCATTCATTCATCTCAGTATCCTACATAAATGGTACAGAATAATTATAAATCCTAGTTCAAAATTTAAAGAATGTAGGCGTAGGATTGCCACTACTCCCAGTGGACTTTTAAGGCTCCTAGCTAGTAGAAATGGTAACAAGTCCAAAGTGGCATCTGTAAACAAAACCTGAGTGTCCAGTCTCAGAGATGTTCGGTTGTACTGCAAGACACATATTCTTGTCACCAGCTAAGTTCAGGTTCTAAAAGTTTTCATGTTTAGCTGGTTGGGGAAGTTTCTTGGGGAGAGAAAATGGAGAGAGGAGAAAGAGAATGGTAATTGCAAGTGAAATAATTTCAGTACAAATATCTCTGTCTTCAAATCAAAAAGTAGCTGTGATTACAATGACTTTGAAACATATGAATCATTGAACAGCCTTGTTTCATCAGTAGAAGGCAAAATGTAAATAGTAGGAAGTACAGCACTTTAAAAAGGTGTTTTAAGTACTTTGGACTTCATTGATCTTCTGTACTACAAGTAACAGAAATAATGACTTTTAAGCTTGAAGATTTTAAAGTCGGTTAAAAAGATAGATTTTATGCTTAGAGAAAAGAAAAAAAAAAGCACCTGTAGTGCAGCAGAAATAATATGCAAATGCTGAATAAAATTATTTGGAAAAAGAAGGAAGGAAGGTTTACACTTGAAATTTTCTAAACTTTGGCTATTTTTCCACTGCAGTAAACTGATAAATGGGGAGTTTCGAAATAGGCACTGTTGACCTAATTATAAAAATGCATGCAGAGGATTTACATGTTAAATATCTAGTATTGATCTACTAAGTCTTAGCAACACCAAAGTGTGCCAGTCTAATACTGTTTTGCTGTTGGACTGTTAAAGGATTAGAGATACCATACGACCTCTCTTTTTATATATTGCAAATTTGGACTAATAATTTCAAATATACAAATCTGAAGCTATAGATTGTATATTTCTAATTTATATCTGCTTTTACTGTGATTTCAATAGAAATTGTCAATACTTTCATTTTTGAAAAATCAGGCTGTAGTTTAATCCTTCAGCTCTGATCATTCTGAATAGTCACTCCTAAGATAGTTGCTTAGCAGGCTTAGTATATGGTTATTTAAAAGATCATACACACGATTCCCTCCAAATATCTTTCTGTGTGTGTGTTTGTGTTGTGCTGGATTACAATTCCAAGTAGATATAAATGTATTTACCAAAAATATTTATTTATTTATTTATTTGTTGAAAATTACAGCTAAGCGGTGGGAATTTAAGTGGAAAATCTAGGATAGTCTTAATCTTCAACTTGTTAATATGGATATCAAAATTTAGAATTGCCAAGACTCAAGGTGTTGGTAATTTTTTTATAGATTTTTTTTTCTAAATTTAATTTTTATTTTTAATTCAATGGAAGGAAGGAGAACATCTGAATTTTAGGATCTAGAACTGAAATCAGTTTGTATCTGAGTTTTACTAGTAGCAACAGCAGATCCAGCTCATTAAAAAGAATTCTTAATAGATGTTAGTAACTATGGAATTTATCTGTCTAGTTAACTTAGAAGATTGTGATAACAGGAAGAAGACTAATTTGAAAAAAAGTAGGGAGAAAATTAAAATAATGAAAAAAAAAAAAGAAAGAAAGAGGCTGTGTATAATGCAGAAGAGTTCTGTTTGCAAGGCTTGGTTGTTGTGAAGTGTGATAAACTTTAAATCAGTGGAAAATCTGAAAGACCATGAAGAAAAAAGGATTATCTGGAATAGTAAGTGGAAGTAAATTAAGTATCAATATGATCCTTTATTTATTACATTAGGAATGGAAAATTAGATGTAGAAACAGAAAGCTGGATACTGTGATTCAGAGTGTGCCTACCATCTTCCAGGTGTAAATCACGCTATGCTTGTTATTACCTGCCTTGCATCTTCATTGACAACAGAAGTATTTAACCATAGTGTTACTGTTCTGTAAAAATGTGGTTGGCTTGTAACTTTTTTTGTTTCTCTTTGGGGGTAAGTTAATGATGAACTAGAGATGGGAGAGCAAAGCTATTTTGCAGCAAATATTCTTAGCACCTTGCACCCACTTCAGATTTCTCATCAAGGGTTTATCAGCACCTGCCTAGAAACAAAACAAAACAAAACCAACAAAAAAAAATCTTTCTCCCAGTGAATACAAAGGTTTATCTGGAAATATGAGGATTCTATTTTGTCCTGTTCTCTGAAATATGTTGAATTACAAAATATGTTCTATCCTTCTTGTATTTGTTAGTCTTATACCCAAATAAATTTACCATGGTGCAGGGAAAGAAACAAACTTTTAAGTCCTAGTTTAAAAAAAAAAAAAAAAAGGAATAATTCATTTCGCAATAAATTTAAACTCTGCCTAGCCCTTTTAGTCAACTATCTCCAAGTCAAGAGTCACAGATCTTAAGAGCTGTTATGATGCCAAGTTAATTTCCTGAAAATGGGTGCCTGAGGTGGTTGGATGAAGAATTCAACATGACTAATAACAAAGAAAGGCAGAGCTTAGAGGAGATAAAAGGCGATAGTATTGGAAGGAAGGATTTTTTTTCCTGTCAGTAATAGTTCAGTTGATCATAAAGACTTTAATGTAGATACTCCTGAAAAATTGTTCCTTGGTGTTCTATTTCATTTTCCACCTGACCTAGGAATACCTACATTTGCTCCTTTTCATACGCTCTCTGAAGGGATGACTTTTCCATAAGACATCACAGAACTTCTGCACTGCGTGATACTTCTTGCTTCCAGAGGAGATCTAGCTGTATTAGATACAGATAATCAATCTGGCCCACAGGATAGAATGGGAATGAGTTAGGAGAACAGAAAATCCCTAGGGATACCACCTCAACAAAAGAAACAATAATATTGAACTGGCTCATTATTAACTGTTTCTGACCAGTTGAACAAAGTAAGATATTTTATTCAGGTCAAACAAGCCCAAACTTAAATAATTAGGGCTTGGATTTCTTGATGTAAAGTCAAAAACTATTTGCAGAAATAAGTTTTTCCTACAGAAATTGTTTCTTTAAGGAGACATTTTTTAATGAATTTAAGTTCCCAGACAGTTCTGCTACTGATTTCAAATCTCTCTGAAAACTGTACTAGGAAGCTTCTTAATATTATTTTTTTCAGTGTTTCCAGTTCAGCTGCTTGCTTGACTTACATGGTTGTAATAACTGAAGGATAAAGCCCATAATTACTAAACCAAAAAAAAAAAAAAAGAAACAAAGAAGTCACATTTTTGATCAGTCCATCTGTAATATAAATGCAAATTTAACTGAATTGATACTACAGAAAAATTTCCAAAAGGGAGTAGCCCTAGAACAATTCAAGTAATCTTTTAGCTTGACATTTAATGTTGAAAATTGGTCTGGGTTCTTCTGCAGACTCCCTAGTGTTACCGGTACGTCCAAATGGAAGGACTCCAAAACAAGGCACAAACCTGCTAGCTTGATCTCTTGTATAACATCAATAATATCTGCCCTTACAGTGCAGCCAGCATCTGCTTGGCTGAAAGCTGTATTCTACAAGGACATGCAGACTTGGTGTAAAAATGTTGGCACACTTTTTCCCTTGCTATTTTAATTTCCATGACTAGAGGACTGTTTATGTGTAATATAAATATGTGTGGGTTTAACTTCTTGCCACTGGTCCTGTAGTGCTTGTTTCTCTTATTTCAGTATCTCAAGTGTCTCTCCAAGAAGGAGTTTATACACTGTAATCATATCAGCTTTGATCTTCCCTTTAAGGAGCTAACACTGCATTTTTAACATCTTGCAGCAAAGTACTCTTTCTAGAACTTGTGTAGTTACAGAAGCTCTTCTCCATACTCCTTCCAGTTATATAATTTCCAAGTAAGATAGAATACATGATTGTCCTGGACTTGTTTAGTCATTCACAACCCTGAAAAAGGATTATAAAAGAGAATCAGTAGTGGGTTAAGCCAGCCAGGTATTGTTGTAAATGATAACATCTGAAGGCTCAGGAGTATATAAGTTTATCACTCAATAGATAAACAGCAAAGTTTCATTTTGTTTCCTTTCTCCTTTAAAGACTGCAGATGTTAAGGTCAGGATTCAGACCCATAGTTTTGACATAATGCAGTCTGAAGTTTAGTACTTTTCTTCTGACTTTCATCGAATGTCAGTCAGTGGCTCTGTCTTCTCACAAAGTAAAAGTCAAATTACAGGTTTGAAGAAATTCCTGTCAACTGAAACCATACAGTTCTGCTCAACTTTATCCTTAACTGTGGCTGTGTAAATCTTTCTTTCTTGCAATTCTTCCTTCCTCATTACATTTGAGTCTTGAGTCACTGAACAATTGTTTCAGACTCAGAATCTAAAGTCTTTCTCATCTTTTTTCATCCTGATTTGCGTCGTCTATAATAAAATAAAATATATTTCCAGGAACTAAAACATGAAATCATACCATGAGCTGAAAACAAAAGTTAAAGTGCATGTACAGATTATCTGTTCCGCCTAATACAGTCATTCTCAGGCTGAACCAAGGAAAAACAATTGGCAAGACTTAAAAAAGACTCTAATAATGGTTGGGAGCAGTATATATCTGGAACCTTTCACCTCCAGAATGGATTTGGTCCAGACTGAGAGCAATTTAAAAGAAATATTGACTTCTAGATGCTTAGTGACCTGTGTAAAAATGAATTAATAATTCCAGCTGTTTCCTATAGGCCATCACTAAAATTGTCAGCACTGTTGCCAGACCAAATGGCACCTTCATTGAAAGGTGTAGAGGATTTTTCACTTCATTTATCAATAGAGTACGCATAAATAGGTCACAGACTATCCAAAGAAACTGAAATCCTTCCAAATCCATGGCAGATTCTGTTACATCCTGCAATCCATCACTTAGTCTATGCATGTATTTTCAAATGGACCATACAATCATGCACACTGGAATATGGGTTTGGATGGCAAGTCACCAACTTTCTCAGACAGTCACAGTCTTAAGTTATTGGACAGATGTAAACTAATGGTACTGGCCTTCTCTGGAATGAACAGACAGGTGTGATGTGAAGAAAAAAGTGAGGAGCAGGAAAAACATTGACTTTCTTTCCTACAACACAGCTGGACAATGCAGCTAATGTCAGAATTTGTTTTTGGCATAGGCCAGCAATCAGTTACTGTTCAGTGGGAAACAGGATATTAATGGGGGGAAGGGATCTGTCTACCAAAGGTAGATCTTAGAGATGTCAGGGACAGGTCACGACCAAAAGAAGCATCAGCACTTGTATAGGTCTATGTGAAAATTCTGATTTTGCTGGAAGAGTTATTCAGTTATAAAAAGTGTAAAGTTTCAGCATGTATATTTTTCTTAAGCTATCTGAGGATGGCTAAATATAGATTGTGATCCAAAACTTTAAAAGTGTAATGAAAAATGACTAATAGGTCAAATTAACAGCTTTATATTATAATTAGAAAAACTGTCACCTAAATGGTTTTAAAATGTTATTTATCTTATTCTCTACTGTCATCACAATTGTTCTCTCTTCTTTTTGGGGGGGATGTCAGGCACACATATATATGACTTGCTTCCCTAGTGCTCTTAATTCCAGAAGATCTCAAGAAACATTTCTCAACCAAATCTTCAGGAGCCATCAAAGCAGCAATGGAAATCAAGATTTCTAGGTTTCTGATTAGCTTTTACCACATTTCCAGGTATAAATAACTTTTTCCCATGTGTAAAATGGGCAATTACTCAAAAAATATTATACAAGAAAGAATTAACGTGTGTTGGCAAAAGTCTTTGACATCCTTTGTATACCACAAACGAAGGACAGTACTAACTATATTTATTTTACTAATTGGATATGTATTATAATACAATCATTATTAATATATAGCAAGTAGCTGAATATTTCAAAGATCTTCAGTTCCAGAGAGTGGTTAACAACAGAGAGCCAGCAGCCAGGCTGCTAGTGCAATTTAACTTTCTCCCAGTACCATTTCTAAAGGAATACCTAAAACTGACTGAGAACAGAGGAAACGAGGCCTTCTTGGTTAACAACAAGTACTGAGTGACAACAGTCCAGCTGCTCTTCATACTGAAGAGTTCAGTCTAAATGATCTGTAATCTATAACTTTTTAATGGTTTTTAGATATAAAGGAAGAGGAAACACATTATATACTATGGTTTAAATGGTAGGACAACTTCCCAAATCTTCACTGACACTCTGAAAGAAGTGAATATGCCTCAATCCTTTTCCATACTTGGTAGGGTCTTAACTATGAATGAAGACAATATGGTTGGAATCACTTCTTTTAACTTCAGGTGTCTTTACACTGCAGATACTCTGCCTGATTTTGCTGTTTAAGGCTTTTGTCACCAACTGAGGAAGACTAAAAGGCACTTCTAGGCTCCATTCATCTTGACCCAAAATATCTGTCTAAAGTAGTCAGATAAAAATAAATAAATAAATAAATAGCCAGAAACCTCAGATGAAAGTGTCCACACTGCAACTATCTAAAGTTAGGCGAGATTAATCTTGCAGTAAATAGCTGGAAGACTAGAAAATAGTCTGTTGTCAGGAAAAGGACTCTTGTGCTACTCTGACAGGTAGTTCTGCACTTCTAACGGCCTACAAACATCAAACCCACCCCACAATACTAATATCGGCCTAAGATTTTGGCATCTAAGAAAATGAATCAAAATAATGAGGCCCCCACTTGCAATGTGCATACGATGAGTAAGTAGATGAAACCATGGTAATTAGAAACTCAAATGCAGGCAAAAAATTGCACGTAGACATCTCTCTTTTTGATTTTTTTTTTCCCCCTCAGGCATTAACTCATCTTGGCCAAACCCTCCTTTCTACAAGTTCAGAGATATTTTAATTTTGAACTTCAAATGAAGTGCAAATAAAACACCAAACAAACTTCGGATGTTGCACAATTGTCAGTGGGGCCTATTTTAATATTTAATGACCTGGACACCTGTGACCATCTCAAGAAATAAAAAGAATTAAATGAAAAGGAATCATTGACATAATATAGCACATGATAGTCAGTTAATAAAAATGCATACTTCTAATTGAATGCTGGCACCTAGCCACCAACTAAGCATAACTTCAAAAGCAACAGCTGGAAAAGCATCTTTTAGGTTTTAATTACAGTAGCTCGTAAGCCACTTATCTTTTCAACTTTTTGTCTTCAGAAGGCACTTCTGTTTCATAGGAGTGAGTTCAAAGGTATTTGCAACATGTAGGGTAAAGAACTAGCTCTGACACAGTCAAACTTCACTTGTAAATTTGGATTCTGGAGTGAGACAACTATTCTCATCTTTGAAATGAGTCCTTTTTGAGCTTGATACAACACAGGCTTCAGGCTTGTTACTCCAGATTTTTCTGTCTCCAGAAGCAGGATAAGAATTTCTATCATACTTGTTCTTATCTGTTATTTTTATTTTAGTATTATTATGGGGCTGCCACCAAAATTGAAGCTTCGTTATACTAGTATTTTACTATTCAAATATATAGTGAACATAGATAATCCTGGATGATTCAGTCCTGAAAGTGAGATGGAACTATTTAAGAGTTTAGGAATAGGTATGGAGACAGACCTGAGCCTTGCAAAATGATAAATTATTTAGCTGGATCCAGAAAGCGTTTTTGCTTGTGTTTAGGAATAAGACGTGAAAATCCCATTGACTAGTTACATATTAAAACTCCAAATGAGTTAAAATGATTTGCTTTATTTTTTACCAGGCTTGGCATTTTTCAGGAAAAAGTCCAGAGGGGATTACGACTTATTTCATCTAACATCCCAAGTCTTAAAGTCCATACTCTAGATTTCCTCCACCACTAAATGAGACACAGAGTCAGAGAGAAAAAGTGGAATAGAAAGAATAAGCCACTTAAGGACTTTTCCCACTCTGGCCTAGGTTTCTACAGCTTGTATTTGTTCACTGACCAGATAACCAGATAATTTCCTTAGGCTAAAAACCAACATTTTAACTGTTTAAAACTGAACTAATTGAATCTGTCCTGCATTCTCTTTGGGTCTGTGGAACAACTCTCTCCCAAAATCTAGGAAATTAACTGTCTGTCTGTGATTCAAGACCAGAATCTATCTATTTTCCCCCTAATAAACAAAGACAACTGGCAGCTAAAATATGTTTTAAACTAAAATAGAATATATACAATCCAAAAGAATGCTTACTATGTTCTTTATACAGTTAATAGAAAAAAAAATGTGACTATAAGGACCTTAAAAAGAGCAAAGACATCTCATTTGAAATCACACTGATACAAACCAAAAACTATAACAACATTAGGTAACTAAATCTGAAAATTAAAAAAAAAAAAAAAGTATATTTAACATAATCGGGATGATCTTTAAAGGTGGTTTTCTAGAATGCTACAGACACAGTGAGAAGTGGTGGTACATGCAGTGAGGCAAAAACAAACAAAAAAAAAACATGTTTTCTTTTTTAAAGATAGATTCGTTTACGACACGGAATATAGGAGTTAGCAAGTGTCATGGAAGGGGTCTGAACGTGAAGAGCTCTGGAGTTCTTTATTGTCCCACAAAAGCAGTATACACAGGAACATCAAAAACTATTGACTTTGCTGGAGGACTTTTTGGATTGTGTTATACAGGATATGATGATAATACTATTAGCTATTACTTAAATGCTACCTCTAAACAGTTAATAGAAAAGATAGAACTGCTTACCTTTTTGTTTTTGAAAAATTAGAATTTCTTTTAGCCTTTTTGTAGCTTTTCCGGACATAATTCATACAGAAATAACAGGAACAGAAACAGGACTCTGGAAGACTTGTGGTCATCCGTTTACTTTGTGGACATGTTTCAGGTCAGATTTTATCAAGAGACCATGAAAAATCATTACTGTGTTTCGTGTCCTGTCCTTCCAAAATGGACAGGGCCCCCAGGACAAAAGAAGACAGATAGGAAAATAGTGTCCTTTACTTCTTAGACATGCATGCGTCTGCTGAAGGAATGAGAGCCTCCAGCAACAGGCTTATGAAGAAACTTTTTGCACTCAATTCCAGTCCTTGAGGAAGTGGCAGAACTGTACACTGATCCCTGAATCCTGTTCTCCTCAACTGAAATTGTGCTAGTTCAAATGATAGACAGGAGTGGCCAACAAGGAAAAATATCAGAAATGACAATAAGTGTAACAGACTTCCAAAATACCAAAACTTCAGTCAGCACTATTACAATCTAGGCACTGAATGCAGAGTTGATCACAAATTTTGGAATGTCATGGTTGTAAACCGTTACCTTGATAATTTTTACTTATGTAGCTGTAACGTATTTAATAAGAGAGTCCAAGATATCTCCACAACCCTTGCATACTCCATTTATACCAAATGATACGAAAAAGAAAGTTAACAAAGAACCCGTGATCCTGTGCAAACAGGATGACTGGAGTTTATTAATCATAAATGAAGGTGATGAGTAGTTCAGAAGGCATATAAATGAACTGGCAACCTTGCTGAAAGGTCAGCACCTTCCAATAGTAAACTATCTCTGCTCACTTTAATATACTTTTCTAGGTTTAGGGTCAGAAAGCATCATAAATGCAGCTACTGTATCTGAAGGATGATTTACATCATTTTAGTTTTGTCACGGAACACTTGCTGTATAATAGCTCTTGGTTTAGAAGTGCAAATAACTTGGTAGTTAGGCTCAACAGAGCCTAGTTAGGACTCAACAGAAACATTTTGACACAAGAAGCAACTGCAAAAGCAGTAAGATTTCCTTTCCAAGACTTTGACCTTCTGCCTCATTTTAATTACAATGACTAGGCCAATACTGAGGTAAAAGATTGGTATAAAATTTATTTTGTGTTATAGATGCCAGTATACTCTACCCTATGCTAAGGTTAGAGTAGAATAGGTATCCAGTTTTAAAGACTCCTATTTCCACTTTGAAATGAAATTGTTCTTAATTTGCTAACAACTCCACCTTAGATATGTGTACTGAGTCCTTCTGAAGGCAACATTTTCTCTACTGCGCATTTTTTTTAATTAAAATAAACAATTAGTTTTGTGTACTGGTCTTCTTTTGTCACAAATATTTGAGGAAAGGGAGAGAGATCTCTAATGGCATACATCCATTTAAATGTCAGAGAAGTTTTGTATGTCCACTAAATTAAGACATCATTTGCTGTCAAGCCTTAAAGAATTTGGCATTTCTATGTATGACAGCTCTCAGAGGACATGCTGTGAAGTACTTTTGCCTGCTTTAGGACCAATTCCATGTGACAAATGCATTAGTTTTTATACCAGAAGTGGACATATAATTTGATGAAGTATGTCTTTAAGCTGTCAGCTGTTGTCTGCAACCTGCTTTTTACAAAAGCACTCTAAACAAGATCATCCTCAGCTGCCTTGATAATCCAACCTCTTGTTACCCTGTAGCCAGATCAAAGTTAGCATGAAATCTAAAAAAAAAAAAAAAAAAAAAAAAAGTCTTCAAATGGGGTTTGGATTAAGACTGTAAAGTTAACAGTTTCTAGAGCTTTCTGTCATCTCCTTTTCATGGGAAAGGGCAACGTTCCCTGAAGCACATGGGCTGTGTTCATACCCCCTGTTCCCCACAAGTGGGAGTCTTTCAGGCTGGTGTACGCAGTCAGACAGCATTCATGGAAACACATCTGCTGCTAGGCTATCCACTACCAAATTGACCTGCAATGTCTCTCTTCTACATGTGACTGAGCTCCTTTCCAAAGTCACCATAGTTCCACAATTGTTACCACGAACTATCTGTGTGAATCCTTTGAGTTCACCTGAGTTGTTCCAAAAATAAGCAGCTTAGAAAAGAACATCTATCAACATCCAGAAATATGACCATCTCAGTAAAAGCATGGCTGCTTTAGACAGCCGCCACTATTTTTCTCTCTAGTGTGATAGCAGAATATAGTCCATGTTTTTACCCCAGCTAGGCATAGAAACACTTCTTAAAGTGCATGTTAATTATTAGCACTTCTGTTTGACTCACTGAACAGCTGAAAAACACCTAACTAGCACTATGATTCTTTTTCTCTTTTTTTTTCACTGTGAAAAAAAACTATACACCTTTTAAATTACTGGTGTAATATACCCAGCAACAAAATTTCTATACTGTTTTGATTAATTAGCTAATACCTGTGTTACAAAAATAAGTAAGTAACAAGGAAGAAAACATGAAGAATGAGCACTGGTTTTTATTTTTGTAATTTCCACTCTGGTTTGTGAAAAATTTTGGGGACAGCTGCTATAGTCTTATCACTGTATTTTCAGAGCTTTCATTTTGCTGATGTTTTTAACTGCATCCTATCTTAAAGCCAGTCAAATAACAAAAGAATCTGATGCTGCAGATTATGTTATTTGATGAACATTTATGTTATTTGTGAAACAATTTATTCAGCAAAGCTGCAGAAGCTAGTAAAATACATCTAAATATTACTCTTCACATAAATTATTTGATAATGGAAGGTATTGTCAAAGAATATATGTGAAATGCTGTATTATGTAGAGCTTAGTGATATGGTTTAGTGAAGGACTTGTTAGTGTTAGGTCATGGGTTGGTCTAGGTGATCTTGGAGGCCTCTTCCAACCTAGGTGATTCTGTGATTCTGTGATTTGGCGCTGGTTGTTGCATATCTGACATATACAACAGTTGGAAGAGTGAAAGGGTTTTGAGATTTTTTGAGTCTAAAAGCAGATACCAGTTTCAGAGACTTAATAGTTCAGAAGCATTGAGAATTGAAGCTTCAGGTTGGAATAATCGCCACTCTCATTTACAATTTCAACAGCCTCAGTAACAACATTAATGTTCTGTCTGATGGTACTTAAATTCAATTCCTCCTATTAACATCTCTCTTTTTTTTTTCTTTTTTTCTTTCTTTTTTTTTTTTCAGTATTCCAGTGGAAATAGTAACAAGTTTTTTTTTCACTGAAAAATGAAAGGACATACCTAACTACAGTAGCAATTTCATCAATACTATTCATGAATAGATCTAAAATTTTAAGAGAGTCCAAAATATGATTTTATCTACTAACTGAATGCAACAGCAGGGGTAATCAAATCACCCGTGAATGCCTTATTAGATCAATCTCTTTTTGACACCTCTTTTACATCTTACTTTTATATCTTAAGTGGATTTTTTTAAATTAGAATAGGGAGCTACAGGAAAATTATTTTAAGAAAGAATCACATTAATGCTTTCTAGGAAAAAAAGGAATTACATGTGAAACTAGAAAAAGGAAAAAGAAACACATGAAACTAAAGAAAAAAAATATAAATTTAACTGGCACTCTAATATGAACTAGTTATCTCTTTTGCCTAAAACCTAGATAGTTGTCCCTACTGCAGACTTCATGCAAGTTGCAGTCTCTAAAGCTTTATTCACATTTTCTTTTCTTTCAATACTCTTTTAAGAGTGGTTATATCTAACAATTGCTAACTTGTGTCTTATTTTTCTTTTTACTATGAAAGTCTGTATTGAAAGACAATAAAGCAGCAGAAGCACAATTGAAGTGTGGGTTTGTTTATTTTCTATTTCTAAAGAACAATTTAAAATCAAGTAAAATGCTTAGGCTTATTTTTCCTCCTGTCAGTTGAAGTTATGCAATTCGCTAAAAAACTCTATGCCACTGCAATGCTTGCCATGTTACTCAGATATGTCTGCCAATCCAAAGCATAAGTGATACATGAAGCTCAACGAACTTGCCTTATAGATGATATGAATCAACATGTGTGTTTATTTCCCTTTCTTACATTATTCCCCTCTTCCCTCTGTTTCCAGTTATTGGCAACCATCGGGTCTTCTTCAGTTTGAGGTTCTAGTCTCATGAGTCTATGCCCATGTTCTGCCCCTTATAAGGATCATAGTGATTAAAGATTGCTACACGGGGTTCTGACTGAACAGACAGACCTTTGTGCGATAACATGACTATGAGAGGCAAAAAGTAGAATGCAGGGGATTTGAGAGGTCCCCAGATTAATTGAATCCCCACAGGCTCTTCATGACCTTCTAAAAGACATTTTACGGGCTAAGTTATCTCCTAATGTCAATTATAATAACAGTTTAATATCTGATTAGTAGGACTATCTTGAACTGGCAGGAGCATGGACTTGGTCATCTAATATGTCATATCCATCTGTTATGATGCTGAAATTCCCTTTCATTTTTGTCTTAAACAGAAGTTAAAAGCTTTGTCATTGTGAAGACAACCTGGTAAAGGGGACACCTCACTGGTTCCTTATCTCACATGATCACAGAGTAACAGAAGTATGTTCTGAAGGAATACTGGAAAAGTATTACAAGTTATCGGCTATTGGAAAATCAGGATGCATGGTCACCCAGCCCTTAGTGGAGTACCACTGATGAATCACTGTTGCAGAGAAAAAGCTTATATTTATAGCATTTTAATTCCTAAAAGTGAGGTAAATGACTCACTTATATGCCAGCATGTTATACTTAATTATATTATTGACACATGAAAAAGCATGTTCCTACTGTAAAGAACAAACAAACAAAAACAACTGAGAGTAAAAAAGAACCTTGCAGGGCTGTTTCTAGAAGCTGCCCACAGTTTTCAGAGGACAGAATCCCATGTTAAAACTCCTAACTTATTAAAAGCAGAGTTTTGAATGATTTTTAGGATCAGGAATTTCCTAATATCCTTCATTGTTAATGAAAATTCAGCTGACAATTAGAACTCATTGGGGTATATTATATAATGAAGACTTTATGATGTCAATATATTTCATTGGAACATATCAATTTAATTAAAAGTTATGTTGGATGTTATTGAATTATGATTCTATGATTTGTTTCAAACATATCCTTTTATCACTTACTAACATATTACAGAAGTGAAAAATAAAATTGGGGGAAAGTTGAAATATTACTTCTGACAAAAAATTATAATATGAATATTGTGTCTTGATATGAAATCAAACCAAATTTTGAAATATCAGAATTTTTTCAGGCAATGGAAATTCAGTCACTTATAATTATGCTGTCTTTTGTGTGTGTGTGTGTGTTTGTGACTACCTTAGGATCAAAGTGCTAGTTGAAAATCAGACTAAAGCACACCTTTATGTAATTTATAAAATGACAATAATGTTTTCCCCTTTATGTTGGCAAAGAAGCACTATTGTTCTTTCCCTTTTAATATGAATACATTGCTGGTTTGATTTTTTCTCTAAAAAACATATTTTAAAAGAAATAATCTTTCTGGATTTTTCACTGGAGCTATTATTCAGCTTTTGCAGCCATGTGAAGGTCTATGCTGTCCCAGAACATTTTCAAATCTCTTCCTGTAGCAATTTCTCTTCAACATGAAAAGTGTTAACCATCATCTCTTGGTGGGCAATTCAAAATTCTTAACCACCACAAGGAAGGCAGATTCACATTGATTTGGTGCAGAAAACAAAACAACTGGGTTAATCTCCAAAGTATTTTTCCCCCTAGACTTTTGCACTAAACAACTTGTTTCTTTTCAGCCTAGCAAACAGTATTCCTAAGCTTAAGAATGCATCCTCTTATTTCATTCAGATTCTGTTGACACAAACCGTTCCTCCAAAGGCACAGAAACACATGCTTTGTGTGTATGATTTCCTCCCCATCATATCTTTATAATCAGCAAAGCATGGGTTTCTACTCTCTAGTTTCATTTCCTTCATGGCTTTGTTCCGTCTCCATTATCTTCAGAAGTATATGGCAATAAGTGTGGCCAAATACAAGCAGGATGTCAGAGAGATTGTTTCATTCTTGGAGGTATTCAAGATTCAATTAGATACAGTCCTCAGCAGGTCTGATTAGACCTGCTTTGAGCAGTGAGTTGGACTAGATGAGCCCCAGAGGTCCCTTCCAACTAAAATATCCTATGATTTTATGGTAAATGTTTTCTGACAATTTCTACGTGATGTTTTCACGATCAACTCAGTTGTTTTTGAGCAAGAAACCTTGTTTTCTCTGTGGTGTGTTTTGTTGTTGTTTTTCTCTCAAGTGGTGCTTTGCTCCTAGTATCTCTTACACTTTCTGAGTCTCCCACTGTCTTGACATATTTCTCTCAGAGTTCTTCACTATTGTAAAGGGGAAATTTGAAAGAAGGAAGGGGAGTGTCTAGTGTTTTCTTGACATTATGCCTACCACATATCTGATAATTATTGACATTGGACTAAAAGTTCTTCTGCCTTTCATCTGGTTTAGGGCTCACTGACTAGCTCTTGCTGCTGTAGTTATGTTACATCTACTCCTCAGCTATCTAATCCTACCAGTTCACTGGCTCTTTCTCAGAGCTGGCGAAAGTGTTTTTTTGTTTGTTTGTTTGTTTGTTTTCTTTTTTTGGTTGGTTGGTTTTGGTTTTTTATTGTCCCCCCCCCTCCCCCCCGGACAGTGAAGTGTAATATATTAGTTGTATATAAATATCATACATTTTTGCTGCTCCTGTGATAGAGGCTAGAATTGTCAGTAAAAGGGCTGTGACTGCTTTGGTGGTATTTTATCCACTGCAAAAGTTCATTCAAAAACAACGAATCAAAACCTTTCAGTACAGTTAGCTGGACATTTCTTCTACAGCTGACTTGGCTACAGTAATGTCAATCATAACACCATTACAAGCTATGGTCAATAGTATGCTAATGACACTATTACAAAATCAAAATAAAAACAATCTTCAAAACTCTTGTTTGGACTTTCCATTAAAGCTGATATCTACAAATATTGCTTAGAATTCCCCCAAACTGATTGCACAATATAATCCATTTATTGCTATTCAAATTATCCATTTTGCCTGACAGGTTTTAGAAACCTCGTTAGAGATTTTTGGATCATCAGACGTAAGAAAAATTTTCCCAATTAATTTCTGGTAAAATGCTCAGTGCTCCTTTCTATCCCTCTGCTATTCAAAGTCCTCAGATTAGAAACACAATATTCCAATAGCTTCAATATGATACAAATGTTGTGAATAGGTCTGGATTTTTACACCTGAAGCAAAAGCAATCTTTCCTTAGCTCTATGAAAATCAATCAATGTAAAAGAAAAGTTTCTTTCTGTACCAAGGGGATTTGAGGAACTCCAAGATTTTTTCCCTTGTTTATACCCAAACAAGGGTCTTTTTGCCTTTTTAAAATCAAAAATAGTTTCATGCTTGGCTCATTACAGTGAAACCACTGCAGATTAAACCTCTCTATCAATTACAAGCAGCTGAACATCCTTTAGCATCAAACAGAATGACAAAAGGCTACACCATAATGAGTAATGGCTAAGGCCAATTGCTATTTAATTATGTAGATGACTTAACATCCTTTCATTGATGTTATCTGTATGTTTCAGGATGAAAGTTATCGTGCATTGCTTTGCTACAGCTCTTACAGTATACGATAGCAGAATCAAAAAGGAAGTCTTTACCAAATAGCAATGTCTGTAACTAGCAAAATATATCATCCCAGCAATACAAGTCACACTTCACTATATACCTACAATAAATATTGTGCAAAAAGAAATTCATGCATGACAGTTTACAGTGAGGAAGAAGCTTGAAAGAGCAACTGCAGCAGTGAAAGCCTAAGTCATGAGCCTGAGCCATTCTATGATTCTATGAGCAGTTCCCATGAAGACATCTGGTCCTTGAATTTTATAAGTGGGAGATAACGAGGAGTGTGAAGTTAGTCATAGCATGAGAGATATTTCAGATGGGAAGGACCTGTTAGGTCATCTGTCCATCCCCCTGCCTAGGCAGGATTATACTTTGCAGTATCAAAAAGATTGCACAGAACAATTTCACATGAGCAGAGGAATGGAGTAAAGGACATAATAGATCTTTTCCATCTCTAACTTCTGCAAGTCAAGAGGTCCAGTTTGTAGCTGGTGTGAGGTGGCTGCAGGCACAAATACTGCAACTACTATAAGAAAAGAAATGTGGAAGAAAATTCTACCCTTGGATCAAGTCATGCAAGTGTATGCAAAATGTGATGCAAGATGTTAGTGAACATGGAAATTATCCCATAAAGGACATTTGCAATTCAGCCATAATGAATGACTTAACTGTGGGCTTGGTGCTGCCTTCATAACAACTTACATATGTGTACCTCATCATTTAGACAGATGGATCTATACTTATAAAAATATATGAACTAAGTCCTTTCCAGTAATATTATTGATGGGATACTGCACCCGTAATTATTTAACCTTCCAGTTTAAAACCAAAAAAAGATATTATTATAGAAAATATTCCCTTATGTATTTACATTATGTGGATGAGAAGGTTTATTTGGCAATTGTTATTTTTATTGAGTTAAATGGAAAGAACACCACCTGAGCGTATATGATGTCAATGATAGAATAAAGATTGTAATACATCTTTTCCATACACATCCTAAGTGACAATTTCATAATACAAGAAAGAAGCAAATAACATGTATTTAAAATCCTTGTGACAAACACAAAGGAAGAAGTAATACTCTTGAAAAAACAACAATTAAAATCCTTCTGGGAAACTATTAATTGCATTTAAAGCTAAGAATACAAGGGATTCCACTGATTAAACTTAACCACAAAAATCTTCATTTACAGAATTTGGACACAAAATACTAAACAAAAAAAAAATAATAAATAAAACAGACAAGCTGCTGGCTGGACAAAGCTTAAAATGAATTTGTTTGCTAAAACAAGGTTTTGTAGAAATGCAAAATTTAAATCTGTCTCTATTTTGTGCTTTCCACAATATTAGGTAATTTTTTTTGATCACTATGACATAATTAGATATAACGGTGGATTGAGGGAATTTAAAAATAGCATGAAGGTAATAGTGAAAGGCTGAGTCTGAAATTGAAATAGAAAATGCCAGAATATCAAATACAGTATTTTCTAATATGCTGCTGATAGCATGAAAGAAGATAGTTGGCAAATGATGACCTCCTAATAACAATCTCTGTAGATAAAATCTTATGATTAAGAGTGGTACTCAAACATATAGATCATTGGTAGATTAAATCAGCAAAATAACTTGTACATCATAATGGCTTACATAAGCTCTGAGCTTATGAAAACATACATGATCTGAATATGGGCATATGAACTTTTTCAGACATCTTAAAGTTATCCTGATTTCTGTCATATTCTGTTATTTATAAGTCTTTGTTAAATATACATGTTGTCAATAATAGTATTTTATAGTTGTTAGATTCAGAATACTTTTTTTTATTCAATAACACTTTTTTATTATTTTCTTTGTAATCCTATGGTAGTCTTTGAGTCTTGATTACAAACGCACAGTGTCATTGGAGTAGCTCAGCACTGATCTGTCTGAGGGACAGATTTCTTAATCAGCACTCACCAAAGAGCAGCGAAGATGCTCTCTTCTATTTTGATGGTGGGGAACTGATCTTGTTGAAACTGCATATAGAGCTTTATTTCTTACAGAGAGAAATCCTCTACAGAAAATATTTCACATATGTCCTCCAAAAAACTTCACAACTCTGTATTCACAGTGGAGAGTAACTGAGGAAGTATGTTTTTCAAAGACAGTTATATACAACAATAAATAAATAAATAAATAAATAAGACATCAATTTAGAAGTATTTAGGTAATGAGTCTAGAGAAAGGACTTTAATTTTAAAATCAGCTAACATGAAGAAACTGTGACAAGAGGAAAACCCTTAAACAATGTCTAGCTTTAAAAATCAGGAAAAATCAGCTAGAAATGGAGAAGAGAACTAGTTGTCTGAGCCTTGGGGCACAGACCTAGAAGGAAACTAAATCAGACTAAACCATATCAAATTATGTGTCTGTTGAAATACCCATCAAGTACCATCATGAATAACTTTCCCCTACCAGTTAGCATAGATTAAGAAGTTCAGAAATTATTTCCCAACACAGTAATTATGATAGAAACACATTTGTCATTTCCATTCTCATGTTGGTCTTTCTGTTACTAAAGGTCCAAGAGATGTATATTTTGATAACCAGTGCAGCTCCCTGAACCTGAAGGTTGGCTCAGCCTTTTTGCCACTACTGATTTTCTTTTGGGTCAGGTATTGTCCTGGTTTTGGCTGGGATAGAGTTAATTTTCTTCCCAGTAGCTGATATAGTAGTGCCTTTTTGAATTAGGATGAGAATAATAACATACTGATGTTTTAGTTGTTGCAGAGCAGTGCTTACACCAAGGCAAAGACTTTTCAGCTTTTCATACTGCCCTGCCAGTGAGGACGCTGGGGGTACACAAAAAGCTGTAAGGGGACCAGGACCAGAACAAGGACAGCTGACACAAACTGGCCAAAGGGATATCCCATAGCACACAGCATCATGCTGACTAATAAAAATGGGGGGAGCTGGCCAGGATGGGAGGGCTGGCAGCTCCTTGGGGTCTGGCTGTTATTTTGTTATTTTATTATCGTTATTATTATTATTATTGCCCCTTCCTTTACTGTCCCATTAAAGTGTCTTTATCTCAAATAATGAGTTTTTACCTTTTGTTTGTTTGTTTGTTTGGTTTGGTTTCCAATTCTCTCCCCCATCCCACTGCAGTGCAGGGAGTGAGTGAATGGCTGTGTGGCACTTGCTTAGCTTAGCTGCCTGCTGAGTTAAACCACAACAGTCCACATGCACTGCAGGAAAAGAGTCAGTGTTTCTTTATTCCAGCACCACTGGGGGAGGCAACATAGTTAAATGAATAGTAATCTACTGTTAGCCAGTGATTTTGTTTGTGACTTGGGGCAAGACACTTCACTTCTCCCTTCCTCTTTCTCTCTCTCCTTTCCCACCTGGACTGCTTTGTTCGTTTATATTCCAAGCATTTCCAAGCCAGAGCTCTCTCTTACCAGGTATTTGTATCATGCATAGCAAAATGTTTTATCCTTTTCACGTGGGCTTATGGATGCTGCCATAATACAAATAGTATTTATTTATTTATACTATTATCAGAGAAGAGAAATGAGGACTGTATTGTGCCAAGCATTGTGCTTAAACAGAAGAAAAAGAAAGTCTCTGCTTGCTAACTTTATTGTTCAAACAAGCTGTGATAACAAATAAATTAATTTCAGTCTTTTTTTTATCAACTGCTTTACTCTTTGAGCATGTTTGTAAACACAAGCACATTTATTAGTTCCAAATAAAAATATATATATATAAAACAAAACAAAACTTGTTCCGAAGTCATGCAAAAGTATGAATTTTCTTACTTTTTTAGAACAAACAGCAGTAAGAACAAAATGAATGGTAAGAGGTTTTCTTAAGAAGCATATAGTCATTCACAGATACATTTCACTCAGGTAACTTCACAGAACATTTTGCAAAGGTGAGAATCACACAAACTTCAGTACCACTGTCTAAGATCTACGAAGTAGATGGTATAAGCTGAATAGAGTGGGGATATTTTTGTCTTTGTTGTGATATGGTTATTATAGTTCCATAATCACAAGTATATAGCAAGAAATGAAAGACATATAAATTCTTAAAAAAATATGCCAAATACTTTTTACTTCTTACTGCTCTGAAAAAAATGTTGATTGTCAGACCAAATGCTTTGATCAGCTTTCAGCCTTTAGCCAAACCTGAGTCTATAACTGAGACTTCTTTTTTGGCTCATGCAAAATTTTCAGCAGTGTTCTTTCAGCACCAGCAAATGTACTCCTCCAGATTCACATATCACTTTGGTAATGTTCAGGCATCCATTTAGCAATAAAAATGCATCCTGAAAATGCTGTTTATCATTTTGTGTGTGTGTTTGTATTGTTGAACCTAAAGCAAACTAGTCGGTTTTCCTGCATGTCAGTAGAAATCTAAAGAAAGCAGCAATATTTTTCCTAATGAAAACCTGCTACATGCACCATTTCATTTTAAAATAGGATCTTTTGGTAGAAAAAGAATAGAAGAAAAGTCCTGATGGCTTCACCATACTGTTTGTTATTCCTACACTATCCTTTTCTAAGATATGCAAGCTACAGACTTCCTTACCTTGAGGAGGCAGCGCACCAGTTGGCCCATTGTACCTAAAAATGTGCTTCTGATCTGTGGAGCAGAAGAAAAAAGAAAGTGGTTGAGGATGTTGAAAAATTAGGAGTTATTTGTGCGTTTTGAGACACTTGGTATCACAGCACTGTCTCATTTGACAGTATAATGCTGTACTGGCAGGTTAAGCCAGACATGCTTGGTTTCTCAGAAGTAAGTTGGGTAAGGATTTCTGTGCTTTTCTCTGCACTTGTGCTCCATGCAGTGTAAGCAAAGCCCTGATCCACTAGACACATGCCTCGCCTGTGCAGACCACTATGGTATATCATTTTCACTTCATTCTTCTTAATTACTTTTTTCTACAGAGGATTTCTAGAACTACAGGCAATCTTAATCCTAATAAAATGAACATTTAATAAATATTGTTCATACAACCCTTAAATTCCCACTGAATTCTAATATAGAATCACTTTAGTTTAAGCTTTAGGATGTAGATGATAAAATGAACATGGGTGACTCAGAGTAAGTGCAACACATTGACACCTTTCTTACTCTAGAAAGATGCTCTTCTGCAGTGCTTAAAATGTAGGGAAAAGTCTAGTGATTTATTAGCTAGTTAAGTGATAAGGAGGTATATCAGGCAGGGATGCAGAAAAAGTACAGATGATAAGGGCAATCAAGTATCCTTGATCTTGATCTGAAAAAATTACAGTGCTTTCTAATCATTTAAATTATATTTTTAAGTGAGAAAAATCTACTGCACTGAAGTCTCTAATTTTCTACACGTACTTTTTTTTTTTTTTTTTTTGCATTAAAGACAAAAGCTATTGGAATTGTATTTTTTTTTCCAGTGGTGTAATCCTTCCTTGAAAAGGAAATTACTGCATCATCAGACTTTCATTTGCCCATATAACATTTATAGTCTTTGATCTCTTACTGGCGTATTATAACACTGATAATTATCTACTTCTACTGTTTTCTGTAATACTATGTGGCATTCTATTATGTTTTACATTATTAACAATATTATACATATAATACACTTCTGCCAAATCAGGTTGTGGAAGTTGTATGGAATCAGGTAGGCTATTAGGCTTCAAAGTAATGATCTTTATAGGTCACAGGCACACTAAGGACACTCATAAAATATTTTCATTGTGATTTTCAGGACCTTGTACAATTATATTAATATTTCAGATATTTTATGCATTTTATGTTCAAAGGGGAGGGATCTTCATGATCAGAAGACAATGCTCCATTTTCTCATTATATAGCCTCCATTGTAATAAAATCCTGTGCTGTGGTGATTCTGCTTTTACTTAAGGATGACTCACAGCGCATCACAGTAATAGCTATTCTTGATTTAGTTAGATTGATTGCTGTAATGTCATGAGCTCCTTTTATCAGAATGTCTTCATATCAAGTTTCAAAAGTGTTTCTTTTTCCTTCACTTTGGATATGGTAGGACCTGAAAGACTCACTAAACATACTTTTTTTGGTTCATTTTTTTGATGAGTTAACCAACAAGAAGCATTTCCTTCTTAATTTATGAAAGTTTGCGTAGGCTTTTGATAAAAGGTGCTATCATGAGGAAATTTTTTTATACATATTTAAACAGTTTCACCATTTTGTCTGGTAGGTAGCTATAGTCTTCTGAAACACCATTTTGAAATATAGTAGTTATCAGTACTTATATATTGATCCCATTAAAAATATATATTTTTTTAAATTAAATCTTAATTTTCTCTTCTTTTTTTTTTTCTTTTTCTTTCTTTCTTTCTCTCTTTTTTTTTTTTTATTGTTCTAACTTTCCATCTTCATCACTTTCCTCTCTCCTTTATTTTTTTCTTTTCTTCCACTGTAAGGACAAACATCCATTAATTTCCAGTGCTTTTGCTTTTTAGAAAGTTTTGACTGCTGTTGGAAGCTTTCTCAAGTGCTTTCATGCTTATGTTGTATAAATTATGCAGTTTCCAGAAGACAGCCAATCACCAAACAGTGAACTACCTCTGAGGACAAATTCTAGATCTAATATAATCCAATCACCAGTTATAGTTATCCTATGAAGACAGATAAATGACTTAGACTATATTTTTCGCAGGATTGTCAATATTTTAATGTAATTGCAAGATAACAGTGAAAGTGATAGGAACTGAGACAAAGAAACAAAAGTCTGTTTTCAGAATAGGTTTAACTTGTAAATAAAAACAAAACTCAAACAGCTGATTTTTCTCATACAGAAGTGCACCAAGGCAATAGTCACATATACAGGACACAGGACAACTCTTCTCTCTGCAGATCCAGAAGTAGTACATCTGCTGCAGCTCTCCTCCAGCTGGATTTATGAGTAAATCTACGAGTCTTACTCTTAAAAACCAGCTCATCCTACTGGTATCCATTTGGATTTCATCTAACCAGCTGATGTAATTGAGACAGAACTGCTACTAACCAGATCTGTTGGATACTAAGGTCAGCCCTGCTTTGCTTTACTTCTTAAGGAACAAATCCAGGTCAGACTTGCTGTGAAGTCTCCTTTGAAGCAATGACATTTGTTCCATTCCCCCTGACACCATGCCCACAGATCAAAGACTTGCCAGAGGGAAAGCCAGAGCAAATTAATGCTATTGGAGATTTCTGCTCCTTATAGCAAAATTTCTAGTCATTCAAACACTATTGCCTTCCTCTTCCTCAACCTTTAGCTTTGGTTGGAAAGTGAAATCAACTGTGTGGGACCAAGCAAGTCTTCCTCTAAGAAGAGGAATACACTATATACACTTTCATGAGTAGAAAAATTGCCATTATCATCATTCACACAATCAAAACAGAAACAAAATTCATTAAATGCAAAAAATATATATATATATGTGAATGAAGTGACTATGGGTAATTAGCATTAGGCAGTGTGATTTAACTTGCTTGAATTGGCTTTTTCCTTTCCTCCCCTCTGACAGGCACAGAGTTCCAACACACTAACAAGTGGTCCAGAAGAGTAGATGTTTATGCCACCAAATACCATTATATATCTGCTGTTTCAGAGGATTGAAATACTTTTTATATTAAAAAGAAGGGGCATTCAGTTGATAACAGCTAGGGATTGGGAAGGGATTTAAGAGAATGGCAAAAGTAGAGGGACAAAGAAAGGAACTACAGAGAAGATCAGCTGGCTGAAATTTATCCCTTGATTTTAAGCATCATGTTCTGCTAAACCTGATTCAGCACAGAATTGAACTTAGAGGGATTTAAACAAGTTAGGCAACTATTTATTTGCCTTCCTGAAGAAGGACAATTTGCTGAATGTTGTTTTATTGAATCAATGTTCTACTACTTTCAGAGAAAATCTAACCACAGTCAACTAAAAACTACTATCCCATGCTTTATTTATTTATTTATTTGCTTATTTATTTATTTATTTTCAAAGGTCATGCATTTGTATCCTGAACACCTCTCATCTCCCATTTATAATAGTATTTCAGGGTTGGTTAAACTTTACAATATTGAATTATGTAAGTTTCTAAAGTACAATTTCCCCATTTCCATTTTTTAGTAGAAAATTTCTACATTTTTAAAAGGTTATGCTTACATACATCTGTATTTACTCACATCTGTGTCATTAGAAACTGATCCAAAAAAAAAAAAGATATCCAGATGTCTTCTATTTGTGTTGTGGAAATTTAAGATTATGTTTCAGGTATATATATATGGCTTTTTTCCCCCTGTAGTTAAAAATGTGTGCTTTCATATAGACAGAAGCAGATACAGATATCTTTGAGATATATCTTTAGGCAACAAAGACGTGATCAAGTTCAAAATGTGTGAAAAAAGTCACCTTACTTTGCTATAGCAGTGCCTAAAATGTGAAAATGAGACTGAGATCTCCTTGTACCTGTAGAAGTATAAAACATAGTAAGAGGTACTGTATTCTCCAGTGAAGTTCTTACTTAAGGACATATATTTTGCTTTGTCATGTCTCAGTTCAGAGATGAAAGCTTGAGTAACAAAATGCTTGCCCAAGGCCAAATCAGTGATAGATAATTGCAAGTGCCAGGAAGGTACACCTATCATGTTTTTGCACAGCCAACTTCACTATATACGCTCTCTTGCATCACCACACTGCCTGAAGGCAGCACAGCCAAATCTAAATGATTTTTCCCCTACATTGTTTAATGTGCCCTGTGATCAATCAGAATGAAAAACACCATAACTGTAGAGTACTTTGCTTCTTATTTCATTTCTTCCAATAATAAATATTGGTTTCTAGTCATGACAAAAGTCAAAGAGCAGAATAGAACGTAGGATTTATTATCTCTTTGTTTGTGACAATAAACAGAAATGCATACAGAAACCTAAATCCTATATTTTCCTACAAAATAAGCCCGATTTTCACTATAGCCATACTAACCTTCAAAAGGAACTTTTTTTTTTTTTGATCTAGTCATCGATTTCCTTAAAGATTTTTTATTGCATTCTCATTGGAATAAGATAAGATTTAATACCAAATAATACCAGTAAACCTCATCTTTTCTTTCCCCAATGAATTTTAGGTCTTTTCCATAATCAGACAATCCTTTTGTTCCTGTGGACTACAACATGGTTCTATTTTTTTAAGGTATTTTATAATCTTTTGTCACTGAGCAATAAAGCATTTTACTTTATTTATCCTTAACAATAAACATGATTTTTCTGGTGTGTCTTCATATTCACATTGATACAGGCTTTGGTAATTTATTGTGCATAGCATTATGGTACATAAAATTTGCAATTTAATATAAGTATTTGGTATAGGTGCCATTACATTAGCAGAGAGTTGTAAATGTCTCCAGCATTTGTTAAGTTTTATGACTAATCCTCATCCTAAGTGGTCCCACTGGACAGAGGTGGTGCTTTTCTTCCATACATATCCTCATTTTAGGCCTAAACACTCCATTTCTGGTAAGTCATTTAAGAAGAATAAAATCTGCTGCAGTACTTCATTGCCTTGGGCAATGCTTACACTGCAGTCACTGCAGTGTAATGTAGACAAACTCAAACTAGCCCTCTAAACAACTAGCTTGAGTGCTAGTAACTGCATAGCCAAAATGGCATGGCTCCAGTGCTGGGTTGTATCTCCTACCTGCCATGTGGAGTCATACTACCGTGGTCAAGCCATGTGATGCTGCAGCTGGTTCTCAGGAGAGCCCCTGCAAGATGAAGCTATATAACTTCTAAAGAAAAATTACATCCTTACACTCTGTGTCGACAGCAGTCAGAGGCAAGACATGCTGAAATCTTATTATAGGACAGTGTTATCCCAAATTTTACACCATATGGTCAATGCAGCAGCTTGAGAGCTGTATGTCCAGCTATTCCCCTTCATGATCTCACCTAAATACAAACTCCCAATCTCATGGCTGGTCACACAATCAAACTCTCAGAGAAAACTCTGACTGTGATCCAGCGTGCATTCATATTGCAGTGACATGAGCTGACCTGCCCCATGTGACAGAGTTGCTATTGTTTTGCTCACAGAAGTTTAAATCTACATAACTTACATGATCCAGCCATGGCTGAAAACTAGGAATTGTGTTTCTACATTTTGAAAACAGTGTCTGCTTTCTACGATTCCCCTTTAAATTAACAGTTTAGGCCTTGCAAAGTAGTGTCAGTTTTTCTGTCATTGAAAAAGGTTTGGGATGATCTTGTGTTCAACAAGATTATAGCCACTGTTTATGGCAGCTTACAATTTTAGACAGACAGAAACTCACCTAGAGGCAGAATCATTGTTGTCACCCCCATCAGATGTAAAGGCATGTGTTCAGAATCACAGCTTAAATGTAAACTGAAACCAGTAGTTCACAGTTCATCATACAGAGAATTCATCTAAGAAGGGAAAAGAAACACATCTCTGTGAATGAGATCAGGGAACCTTAAACCAACACTGTGCTTAATTTTATTTCATTTACAATGTTGTAAAAAACCCTCAGTTCTAAGTGCTATGTATCTTTAATTCTCACTGATTTTAATGAAAAGAACAAGATAATGACCTCAAAATATAAACACAAAAATCTGATCTAAATAAATCTCCATCCCTGGCGATACTCAAAAGCTCAACATGGTCTTGGCCAAACGGCTGTTGATAACCCTGCTTGAGCTTAAGGGTTGGACGAGATGATGTCCAGAGGTCCCTTCCAGCCTCAACCTTTCTGTGATTCTCTGAAGTCAGGGATAATGCTGGATTTCATAAGCAGTCCCTAACATGTAATGTTAGAAGACTTTATATACTTGTCACATTACTGAAGTGACTGATAAGTGTTCACAGGAATATCTTTTTCCTCATCACATTACAGTTCATAAAGATTGAACATACATGTCACTGCTTCACTACAGAATTCTGAGAGTCATATTCTTATTTTTGTCTCAACTATACTTAGTCTTGGAAAACAGAATTTAGTCTTGGCAGAAGAAAAACAATGATTTAGTAGCATTTTCTTTTGAAGTGTGTGTTCTCTAGAATTACCACAGAGGGAATTTAATCTCTTGAAGTTTAACTTTCGAAAGCCTATTGCAAGTACAATATGGATAAGAGACTTGTCATTTCATTAATGAAGAGTGACCAGTTGTCACCCTCACATGGGAAAAAAAAATGTGACACGAGCAATGAAGGACCATGAGACAAACCAAATGTAAATACCGATGGTTTAAAGAGATAATTAAAGCTCTTGAGACTGCAATTATGACAAGGCAGCGTGACAAGGCACATGTATGTTGACAGACTATATTGACAGAATCTGTCCAAGAAATCCTTTTTGTACAATATATCTGTCTGTCACATCTTTGGACTGCACATGCATTTATTGACTTTGTGTTGGCATAGATCTTAAAATTTGTCCCTTTGCCTTATTACTCAATGACACTTGGTTAAATATGTTGTGACTTCAAACACCAGCCTTCCTGCAGCTATTTATCTAAAAGTTTGAATTAAATGTGTACATTACTAAGTGATATTTCCATTCCATACATTATACATATTATGTTACAGATTTCAAGTTAAGATGAGTGAATATGTATGCAGATATTTGGACACTGTACTTCCTAAGAATACAGGAACCATCCAAATTAGTTTTGATCTTTGGACATGCAATTAATTTTCAAAGGAACTTACAAATATGGAAGCTAAAATTAAATTTGAAGTTATAGCTATGAAACTTAGCACCTGCTCCTTTCCTCTGCCTGTCAGGACAGATGTGAATTCTTTGTTTTAAGCCTCCTGACCCATCCCAGAAAAGAGGGACTTCGGCCACAGAAGGAGCAGAGTGGTATGGCACAACTGGAGGGACTCCAGATCTCCATTACAAAGTCAGAGGCACTGGCATCTGGCTGCTGTTTGAGGACATTTTTTAGACAGAAAGAAACTGAAAAAGAAAACTGCTTTCACCAAGTTCTTCTCCTTTTCTTTGATATTCAAGTAGGTCCTTCTCTCGCTAGCCAAATTGTTTCTTATAATATTTTTCTATGAGAAAAAGGGCATGCCAATGCATGCTGATACATGAAAAGCACTATACTGACAGAAATAATTTTTATGTCTATAAGGAGAAAGATAATATTCAGCATTTGTATACAGAGATTTATTCATATACGTTTGGCATATTAAAGAACTGTCAAACAAGGATTCTTAGCAAATAAATGCTTCAAATCAGTCAGTAACATCCCTCACATAAAAAACACAGAAATGCATTGGAAATAGTTTCCATCTTTAGATGGAATGCAGTATTCTCATTTGATTAATTTTATTACTTTTAACATTTGATTTTATTATACCAGCAAGAAGCACACACCCTGTTTTAACCACCAAAACAAATCAAGAAAAACCCTACCCTCCATTAAAACTCTGACATTCTAATCCTTTATAAATATATGTGTGTCTATATATATATAAATTTAATTAACTCTTGAAGTGAGTTTATACTGAGTCTTACTCAACTTTATAACTCAGTTGCCAGTAGAAAAAGACAAAGTCTCCTCCAAAATATGTATAAGCATTTCCTTCTATACATCTCATGATCTCCAGGATTCAGATGACTGTAAATTAAGAAGAAAATCATCTTTCATTTAGTGAGTAATGCATTTTAAACACTCACAGCTTAACAAAAGAGAGCTAAAACTGTGATGTACTGTTTCAGAAGAAAATGACAGATGAATACGAAGGTCCAAACATAAATTATTTTTCTTTATTTTAAAGAAAGTTTCATTGTTTCCGGTAACCTGTCTTACTGGTTTTGAAAGATCAGTGGTGGACTCAGTGGACTCACAAAGATTTTATGATAAATTTGAAGGTCTGTTCCAAAGGACTAATTTCTTACCTTTCGTGATTGTACTAGCTCCTTGTTTACTAACATTTTGGTGGCCATTTTAGGAAGAACGTAAATCTTCTAATGTTTCTAATTGAACAGGTTGTAGAAATCCTGTAGAAATTGAATAGACAATAGGTTGTAGAAATTGAATAGGTTGTAGAAATCCTCCAGCTAATATTGTTGACTCTGCTCTCACAAGATAGCGAAAGGATTACCACAGGAATTTTTTAATTAATTTATTTTTTAAAGACAGAAGTTACAGGTCTAATACTGCTTATAACTGTGGAAGTAATCAGCCCTTCAGAGAGTGAGAGGAACTTGGAGAAGGAGAAAGTTTCTGTTGGCTTTGGAAAATTCTTGGCCAAAATCACAGTTCCTAAAGATAATTCTTATTTAAACATATAACCAGAGCATAGGAAAAGGGGAATATGAGACTAACAACAACAAAAAAAAAAGTCTGGCAAATGCACGAATACACAAGGGCAAGGAAGTACGGGGAAATTGCAGATATAGAGAGCGGAATGGAAGGGAGGTCCCAGAAACAACTTGAACCTGAAGAACAGAAGGTGAAGGGAAAACTAAGACACACTACCCAGCTGCTTTGCATTGCTTTGCCAATGCAAAGCATCTGTAAATGCAGCTTAACTGGCCAGTTCACTCTGGCATATTCGCAGTGCTCCAGATTGACATACTGCTCCTAAGGTGCATGTACAAATATGTGTCCACAAATAATCAAATAATTAACAGAAAGAAAACCTAAGTTTGATGTTTCTTTTTCAACTCATTATGAAATAGCACAGGGCAAAATTCTTTTTTTTTTTTTTTCTGTAGATGTATTAAAGTAAAATAAACAACTGAACTCTGTCCTGTAATGATACAAAGAGAGAACAATCAATATTTAAAAAATTATTACAATGTGATGACAAACATATTGGGTGAAGACCAGAAGTGCAGGTGAGGGGAGGGATTTGTATTTTCCTTGCAGTGGAAAAAAAAAAAAACCTTGCAGTGGAGGGAAAAAAAAAAAAAAAAAAATACCCAGCTTTAACTAGTTTTAATCCCAACCATCAACTCCAGAAAGCCAGAAAGTCTCCTTGATAACTGAGAAGTATGGTTGTTAATAAATCCTCCATCTTTGCTTAAAGCTTATACACTGTAGGTAAAAGTCTCTTTCCTCAATGAAATATAGATAGTAATTTCCTCATTGAAAAGTACCTGGATGTACTGGTTTCACCCACTACTACAATTCAGTAATTCTGGGGAGACTACATAAAACCTCCTCTATACTTCTTCCTCTTAGCCTTTGAAGTTCTAAGAAAAACAAAATAGTACTGACTTCCCTGTTACTCAGATCTGAAGAAGTATCCTTCCTAAATGCAATAGTCAGATCTGGTGTCTTTCCAAGGTCAAATTTCCAAGGATGGCTATGTAATTAAAATATAAATAAATCTCTATTTATTATTACCATTTCCCACAGCAGTCCTTCACTGCCAGACCAGTCAAGTCTAAGTTACATGTGAAAGCTTCAAAGAATTAACTCTGGTGAACCTGAATTGGTCCTTGCTGAACAGCACACTTGTTTAACAATAATTTCTTTTGTGAATTTGCTAATTCTTCTACATTTTGTTTGGATTGCTATAGGCTTTAAATATTAATATGATAATACCAACTGGACAAACATGCATCATTATACTAGAGGGAGTCAGGAAGAGGAACACATTTGAAAAGTATATTCTGGAATTCTCTTTAAAGAGATTTGATTTAATCATGCAACTTTTTTATTTTTAAAATATATTTTTAGGCGTGATTTTTATCATTTTTTTCTTTTTTCTTTTTTTAAAGAAAGAATTCTGAAATATTTTTTTCATAAATCCTCATGGGCAGTTATCAAGTCTTTCTTCTATTAAAAAGTGATACATTGCAGTGGTTGCTATCTGCCTGTCTGTGATAAACTTCAGATCTGAAATTCCAGTTTAAGTCAGAAGCTGTCCTTTATTCCCACTCATATTCATGCACTGTATCTGGTTAAGGTCTAAAAATGCAGAAACAAAGCTTAACAGTTTGCATTTAGTCTTCCACATCGATACATATTTTTTCCTTCTCCCTCACTTCCATTGCAAATATTTTTACAATATTTTAGGTTGTCAGCATTTTTGTAAACTCAGGTATCTGAAAATCTAGATTTATTTTTTTTTCAGCATGCCTCATCAGCAGAGTTCTAGTATTGGAATTATAACTTTATCTGTATAGAAAGAAATTTTTGAAGTATCCGTCAGTATATTGTGTATAGTATAAACCAAAACATTTACATTAAAAAATATGTTCAATATATCTCTGTTTTGAAAAGTATCATTGGAAATGATTGGAAGTAGCATCAGATGCTTTGAGAGTTCTCTCACAACATCTGTCCCTGGAAACATTTACACTACAGTCTGGAAAATACAAAGCACAGATTGGGTCAACAGCAAACAATCTGGATGAACAACATGTTTGCTTTTATTGTTTAACTAGTCTTTTGCAAAGGTGCTCATATGGTATCTTCATCTTCTGCTAAACTGAAAATACAGCAAGAATATATATACTCAGATCATTAGATCTAATTCCAAGAAAAACACTTTAGAAGGTTCAACAGGCCTTCTAAAAGAGGAATGCATTTCATTGTTTACTGGTTGTTTCTACCCACTGTGAAGACATGCCTCTCAGATGTGCTAATGTTTTATCTGTACAATAGGCTATAAATCTAAACAATGCTTTCATATGTCTGTACTTGCTCTCAATCCTTGCATGCATGAGCAAGATTTGAGGGGAACCTGAACACTGGATATCATGGATTTTATTCTGTTCTTTTAAAAGAATCTCATTATCTTCAAAACCAATAAGGTATAAAAGGAGTTGATATGCTCAATGTATTGTGGCCAAGATGAAAATTAGCATTTCAAATGGATGGAGCTATTGTACTCTTAAGTATGCCTGTTTAACCCATCATTCAAGCAAAGGAAATAGAACAGATGAAGGGCTTCAGCAATGTTTGCATTGGAGTCGATTCCAAAGATGGTGTCTGCTGTAACTAAGATCTGGATGTCCCTTTAGCCAGTTTAGTAACCATGTTTTCTGAAGTCACAATGCCATCCTCAGCTGTGGCAATGAGATAAGGGTGCTGACTAATAAGAACAGTTCTAAGACAAGCACAAATGAGATTACTTTAAGACTGTAGGTGTGCCAAAACCTAGCCTGACTTTTTTTGTCTTGAGCTGTCACAGCTTGGAAGGCTTAAGCATGTGCATCACATAGTTTTAAAAAGAGGTAGCAGAACAAGATTTTCAAGGACAAAGTGTCAGTGAAATGACACGAGGGTTGGACTTGCAGAGAGAGCCCAAAGAACTAAACCTATTAAAAAACTGGCACATTATAAATTTGCACTCTGTTCAGCAATTTGGCAGAATCTATTTATAACAGATTTCATGTTGGGGATTGAGTCCAAAAATGACTCCTCCCCTAATTATGAACTGAATCCCCCCCCTCCCCCCATACACACACTCCCTTTGCTTTTTTAATGCAGAAATAAATGTAATAAAACATCATGACATAAAATTAAAACTTTTTGTTTTGACTTGCAAAAAATGTGAAGGAAAATGAAGGGCAGGGAGGCGAGTCTCCTCATCAGAATACACTAGCAACCAGAAAATTTGGAGAGAAACAGGAACATGGGATTTGAGGCACCAAGCTGGTGGAATCTGAGTATGTCATAAAGGTTAAACGCAGTCTCCGAAGTGGAGCCAGGCATCCCATGCAAGAGTACCCCGCTGGTTGATGGCCAGTTAGTGTTGGCATTGGTGCTGTGGCAGATGCTCATTTAAACTTCAACCCTAAAACTTGCTGGAAGAAAAGTTATAGCAGTAGGTGGGGAAAGATGGGAAGAATGAAATGGGAAAAAATAGTAGAAGGACTAGAGACTGAAATAAACTGGCTACCATACAAATGCATTTGAATTGTCTATGTGTAGCTAATGGTTCTTGGTCCCAACTGTCCCTTTGGCTGACATCATTTTTACCTTTAGGTCATAATAGCATAATACATATGACAGTTACAAACTTTCCCTGTAGTTCTTTCTTAGCAAATTGAATGTAGTTTTGCAACTATGGCCATACTTAAATGAATTGTTATCCTATTACACTAGAAAGTGGAAAAAAAGATACCTGATAGGGTGCACACACTGTCACTATATTCTGAAAATAGTTTACCTGAAAAAGGTCTATCCCCAGTGCAGTTATGAAACTGACTTACTGTTTTGAAGAATTCTTGATTGCCATGCTGAGGATATAAGTTAGTGAATTCGATTTTAGATAGTGTCATGATAGGTTGATGTTAGAAAACTAAGTGCACTGATTTTGGAGGGTTCCTTAATGTAGATAAATTTCAGCAGAAGCTTAGGCTGAGCTCCAAAAGTGTGACACACTGACCAATGTCAGTGTGCTCCAAATAACCACAACAATTTTCAAGACACATTATGTGAAGTGGTAAAAATTCTAGTTTTTAAGGCATTTTCCATTGAAATTTCCTGTCTGAATTTTCTTACATAAAAATTAATTTTATTTTTTTATTTTTTTTATTAAAAAGTATATTCCTTGTATCTATTTCATTTTTGTTGTTTATTTCTTATTGTATGTTAGACGTGGAGCCCAGAATATAGCAAAAAAACTGAATATGAGGGGCTGTAAATTAGGAATCCTTTAGGCCCCAACATAGCATTCTCCTATTGAGAGGTATATTGGTACATATGTAATTGTGCAGAATATATATTACTGTAATATAGTGATATTAGTTATGAAACATTCAATATAAATATGGATATTGATAAACATAAAATGTATCCCAAAACATATTATTTGTTCTTACTGTTCAAACAGGATGCCACTGCTTATTTAAAAAGGAATTTATTTGTGATGGCCTTTTATAAGATCCAATGTCCAATACAGAAACAATATTTTCTATTGTTTTGGAAACTACTACTACAACTGGTAGCCTATCATTAACCTCACTAGATTTTTTGTTTGGTTGGACACAATAGTGGTTTAAGGAGTTCCTACCTTACAGTTCATTTTCATGTGATACCAACATATGAAATTGATACCAATTATAGGTTTGAACTCGTAGTGACTGCTGCTGAGTGAAAACTAGATGGAAGTTGATGTTGGGCATCTTGTCCAGCATACACCTAGCAGAGACTACAGGCAGAAAAGCTCTGATCCTTCTTATTTGTTTTAGGAAAAGTGCAATGATACAAAGGTGAGTAGATAAAAATGATCTCTAGCCACATCACTGCAATGTTAGTTCCCCAGTATTGTGATGCTAATTAACTGCAGATGTTGTCCACTGTTGACCATCTTAGTCTGAAATTCCCAGCTAATGGCAGTGCACGCTGCTGAGTTTAGGCAAGGTATTCACCATCATTCCCACTGTTCTACGTGACCTTGGATTATCTAATCTAGTTAGTTCTTAGGGTCAAACATTTTAGTAGAATGAAAGCTTTGTGATAGCTTCATAATGCAAATGAAAAAGCTGTTGATTTCTGAAGCCAAGAGCTAACAAGTGCTACTAGTGACTGAGTCAGGTTTGTTGTAATCTTTACTTTGAAGATACACTGGAGTTCTCAAAGGTTAATGAACCACTTGTGGTAGAGCTTTCCTTCACACTTTAACACTGTTTTATTCTTGATAGAACCATTAACTTCTACACTAACCTTTCTACTTGTTACTATTACACACATTCTGCCCACTAAAGCTTTCTATTGATTTTTGCCAGGGAGCTTTTATAAAATGTAGGTTTAAATACATGGGTTTTGTGATTTTGTTAGCATTGGGTAGTATACAGACAGACAATGATTAATTTGTATCTCAATTTATTTTAGATATATTTTATAGTCACTTTGGCAATATAGTTGTCCTTACATTTTTTTTTTCTTGACTCATTTGTTCTAATAAGGTATCTTTGTAATCACCACAGTTTCCAATTCAGAAAGTAAAGTTTAAGTAAAATTTACATGGCATGAAGGATAGTATTATCAACATGTATTGATATACTGGAAATTCTTCCAATCATTTCAAACTTATGATCTGACTTATGAAGAATGGTGCCATTAGGTCTGAGGACCAACAGTTATTCTCACCTGGAATGTAGGCATGCATTGGAAAATCCTTTTTTCTTCTTCTAACATTTTAATTTCCTACATCTTTAATCGGGTTTATGAGGTTTTCACATGAATATTCTAAATACATAAATCTTTCCTTTAGTAACACAATTTGTGGTGAATGAACAAAAATCAAAAAACTTTACTACCAATCTTAGTGTCTTGATTTTTTTCCTTGGTTTATTAGGACTAAACACACATACCTAGTCCTGAGACCTGAGCATGTTACTATAATGAAGATGCTTGGAAATGAATTTCCATTTTAAAAATTACCAATAAAAGATTTTTTTGCGTTATGGATCAGATTTCTGTTAGTGTATTCAAGTCTGACTCCATTGATTTGATTGCTCTGTACATTTCAGAGATCATTGTAGATTTGAACAAGAATTATTTTCAATAAGACATTATTCATGTCTGCTCATGAATTAGGCTTTGAAATATTTGTACTAATATTTTCTATTATGTTGGTCAACAGGGTGGCATTCTGTAAGTTTCACTTTGATATTGAGATTCAAATATTCACAACAAAAACATGAATGTCTCATGATTGCAACTGTGCAAATAGCAAGAGATTACACCAACTTTGAAGATGGATTCTATTCTTTTTCCCTTTTCATTATTCATTTCCCTGAATTATAATGGTAAATTTGGGGAGCTTGCTTGAGTTGATGAGCGTTAATGGATATTCACACCTGAGCAGTGTATTTGCAGGAAAAAACGGACTACTAGGACTACTATAAATAGTTTCTATGCAATTGCATAAATACAAAATAGCCCTGTGCGCAAAACCCTGAAGTCTCGGGACAGGTACTTGCCACTAACAGTAATTTATTAATTTGAAATGGGCAAATAGGTAATTTTATGCCAATTCATTTTAGGCTGCTCAATGTAGACACAGCTGCATACAGTCAAGAAACAATAACTATGTAAGAATCTCATTGAATTTTTCAGAAGTTTGATTGTATGCATTATTCTGTGGTATCAATGTAGCAAGAGAAAATTAAATGTAAACATTTGCTGTAAGCAGCAAAAAAAAAGTCTAGTGTTCAGCAATTTAGGTCATGATCCCACAGTAAGAAGAAAATAAGAACTTTTGAAAAAATCTGTTGTTTCTGAGCATTGCTACAATATGAGAACTACTGGATAATTGAGAAAAAATAAGATTAATGTATCCCAATTAAATTATCTGAGCCTTATCTTTAAAAAACAATAAATCTCCATATTTTCTCCATTTAGTCATTCTATAGTGGTATTTTCATCAAATCAAGGATTAAAATACAGGAAGAAAATGAGCCATCAAATTAGCTTGAAAACTACATTCAGAAATATTATTTTCAATGTGTAATGAAACAGAGGCAGGAATTTGTCAATAGACAATATATGCTAGGTAATTTTGAGTAGCAAATATTCTTAAAGCCTATGCCATTTACAAGCAAGCTATACTATTCACTTAATCTACTAATAACTAGTTCTACCTTCTCTAAATTAATTTTGGTTAGCTCAAAAAGAAGATCAAGTTTACTTAAAGGTTTATAAACCATGGTGTCACTTTTCAGCAAATTAGGGCAGAATCTGAAACAAAGCACAAAACCACAAGAACTTACTATAGTCTAATACTTCACAGTGACCATTTCACACAGCTGTATAAGTAAAAACCATCATCATAGTGAAGACAGTGATCGATGATTCAGTGAAGCATGTTTCCAAGAACTAAGACAACTGTATACTGCTAAAATGGAAACCAATTTAGCATGAACTAGTAAGTTAGGAAGTGATGGTTTGCTTAAAAATAACCAAGTCTTCTCTTCCTTGTAAACATTGAAGCAATATTAAATGCTGTGTCACAAGTAAAAGTCTGAGAGCACAAATTTCAGCTACAGTTCAACAACATAAAACTCCAAAATATAAATCTAGGCTAAGATATTTCTGCTGTGCTGAAAGCTTCTGTTTTCTATGAAAAATAAGTTAGAAAACTAATAATATGTATATATACAGACACACTCACACATTTGTATTTTAATATGATGTCACTCAGTATTCATTATGCAGGACATCTTTCAAGCATCTCTTTTAACCCATTTTTCTTTGTGTGTCTGATTGCACATCCCAAACTCTTTACCATGTAAGATGTAGTCCCTTGAACACGGATAGAAGAATATTACACTTAAAAATAGGGGTATGATGAATCAGAATTATAACTTTTCTAGAGACTATATAGAACTAATTAGATTATATCCTTTTCAGCTGTTTTATTTTCCCAGTTTTCCCCCCAAATAAATAGGATTTTTTTTTTATTCTAGCAAACTTTGTCAATTATTTTCACACCAGTTTTTATTTTAAAAGCTTTTTAAAAACTATTTAAAAAGCAGAATCATTACAAAAGTCAGAGGTGATAGCATCAGGGTTTCCCTACCACTCCTTTCCTCTAAATAAATTTGATGTAGGTTGTGAAGTCATATGAAAGATACAGTTTTTGTTTTGTTTTCTGAAACACTGATTTTAAATTCATTGGGAAAATTGTGAATACAAATGATTGTTGGAAATTTTTCAGGTAAGGATTTAGAATGGTAACGTGGATAAGAGGGTTTCCTTTAAGCCTATTTTGAATTACAGTGCAGAGTTTCTGATACAGTTTACTCTTCTTAAGCCCTGCAAATCTAAACACAACCATGAGGTTCTAATATATATCAAGATCTAAAACTAAAAAACTGCAAAAAGAAAAGAAAATGTGAAACCACCAATATATTTAAAACAGAGGATGAAAGCATTGAAAAATCTTGAGAGAACTGAGAGTTAACATGGATATGTAAATGATTTCTGTTCTTTTATTCTAAACAAAGCACTATACCAAAAGCATTATTTTAAAAAGAATAATTAAAAAACCTACCCCATCTACAACTTAGATATGGACTAATCTAGAATTTCAGTATTATATAAGATACTAAAAATCTCATCATTTTTACATTCCAAATTTAGATTCCTAAGTCAAACAAACAAACAAGATGTTGTACTAATAAAACAATGCTGAACATAGTTTCCAATGCATTTAGTGATACAGAAGGGTGGACATGAACACACAGTCCCAAATGTTTTGGTCAGAAAAAGTTAATCTCCCAGTACCATTCAAGCCTCCATACTGCAACATACATTTCTACATAGGCTTTATTACCACTACTCTTTAACCAGCTCTTTGCCAAAAGATTGAATTTCCATGTAAAAAACCTGAACCACACACCTCCAAAACACATATCAACATTTCAGTAGCATTAACTTTCACTAAACCAAGTGGTAAAACAAATCCAATATGTTCAGATTAGAGAGATTCTACGCTGTAGGGGTTTGAATAAAATGATCGTGAAGGCCCCAGCCCAATCTCCAAAAGACAAGAGTTGATGTCATAGAAATCACCACACTCAGGAACTGGCACCATTACTGACAGACTTGGTAGTAAGGTCAAAAATTCCACTGACCTAAGGACTAAACAATGCTTCCTTCACCCCCGACGGAAATGGTCCCTTTACATTAGAGCTGAGATTCAATTAGTATGGTAATGGATCTTTGCAAAACAAAGCCATTTCTTATAAAAATATGCTTTTAAAAGAAGCAAAAGCTGGTTTAAGAGATGAATCTGAATTTAAAATAGTCAGATTTATTTTTCCAGCAGGTGAAGTGTGTCCTTTATTCATCCTATTCAGTATTCAAAGAAACAAACATGCATACATGTACATGTTTAAATACAAACGAATTTAAAACTAGTAAAAGAGCATTCTATACCTAAAAATATAATTGTATATCTGATTTCCATTTAAATACAAATAAAGCATCTAAAGATCACAATACATGCTGGGCAAAGAGGATATTGATTGGATGTTAGTACATGCAAGACAAATTCAGTTCTCAACCATACCACCTTAATTCTAAAGAAACCCAACAGATGTCAATGAAATGGTATTGGATTTGTAATGGAGTGAGAACAGAGTTTCGTCCAGCGTATCTTTTTTTTTTTAATATATTTTTTATTTTAAGCAAAACATACAGAAGAAATCTTCCTTTGCTCCCCTGTTATCAATCAATGACCATTGCTCTCTTAATGTATTACAATAAAATATCTCAACGGTGCATTGAGCTGGTTGACTGTAATATATCAGCAGATCAATGGTTTGCAAAAAGAAAATGGTCATATGCAAGACAACTTTCTCCAATTAGATAATTTTCAAAGATTTCACACACTGAATTAGTAATGGGTTTGAAGAAGCAAATCAAAAGTGTTAACCAACTAACTGGAGATCTCACAGGGTTTTCAAAGTGTTACCCTCCTTTTTCCCCCACTATTAAAAACAAAGATAAATTATACATTAATAATTTAAGGATGCTTGTCTACAGATCTGGATACTGCAGCTTGGTCATAAAACCCTATACACTGAAAAGTCAAGAGAGAAAATAAAGAGTGACACAGAGAAATGGAGACCTGCTGGGAGCCAGGTCACTTCAACACTAGGTCATCCTGAATACACTTCCCTTTGTTTAAGAAACATTTCAGGTCTTTAATCACACTTACACATGGAATTGATGACATCCATGGAGTGGACATGAATATATTTCTTTGTATATAAGCAGACATCTGGGCATGCAACGCAAAAAGCTGTGCTCCTAGATGTGTGATTTCTTCCTCCCAAACAACTTTGTACCCTTCTTGTGAGTCATGTTGTTTACATTAAAAAAAAAAAAAAACTGTTCAACTTTAAAAGCCAGCACTAAAAGCTTTGCTCTGCGTGCAGTTCCTCTGCTGCAAAGAATTTTTTATTCATATAACCCTCTCTTTCATGGACATCATATATTTCTGTAATGGTGCATAATTAAACATTGACAAATCTAAATCAATAAACATCTTCATTGGTTGGGGTGGCATCAACACTTAGAAGTGTTGCCTATTGAGAAGCTCTGGGGTCTCAAAGATCAGATTATATATTTCATGTTATTGACATTTCTGATATTTTCTGGTCTGGGAATACAATAAGAAAAACCTTTCTGCATTTTTATTATTATTATTATTATTATTTTTCCCTTCATTAAGAAAGGAGGAAAATAAATTAAAAAAAAAAGGCAACAACACTCAAGCAACACTCAAACAACATAAACTGTAATATCAGTTCAGTGAAGTCTTCACAAGTAATACATATTTTTAGAATAAGAACTCCATAACAGAAGCACAAGGTTATGACTTCTCTGCAGCTCCAGATTAGTGTCAATGAACTAAGGAGTACATGGAGAGGTGGGCTTTCCTGTGACTCACCAGATGGAGCTATTCCAGACAGCTGTATTTACCTGGCAGTAAATGTAAGCTGCCTGAAGAAATGCTTCTTGTCATATACAGAGCCTTCTTTTAAGCATATTAAATCTCTTACCAATAAAGTTTGTTCTCCATATTCAGACCTGCCCCTGAAGCACAAAAGCAAACAATAATTGTCAGCGCCAAAGTATTACAGACTTCATTTAATTACTAAAAGCTCAACAGAAATATTTTGAGATTTTTTTTTCTTCTAATGGTTATACATACAACAACAAAAAGCAATGTCTGTGTACAAAAATATCATTCTTTATAATGTATATCTCTTTCTGCTCAAAACCTGAAATCGAAAACATAGAACAGAAGTAAGTATAGCTAACAATAACAAAAATCAGATTACTCAAAACAGTTAATCCCAAGAAACACTAAATGCCTGTGATGGTATAAATAAGTACATCTACTGCAAAGTCAGAAAAATTTTGAAATTAAAGTAATCCATGCACTTTAAAATCAGTCTCTGTTAGCTTTAGAATAAACTCTTATCTTCAACGCATTGTAGGAACCGTTTGGACTGCGCATGCCTGGACGAGTTGCTTACCCAACAGATGTCTGGATAATTGAAGTCCCCCATGAGAACCAGTGCCCAGGATCATGAGGCTACTACCAGCTGCTTGTAGAAGGCCTCATCAACCTCCTCCTCCTGACCTCGTGACCTGTAGTACACCCCCCACAACAGTGTCCCCCATACCAGCCCACCCCTTAATTCTCACCCACAAGCTCTCCACTTCTCCTTCACCCTCCCCCAGGTGGAGCTGGGTACACTCTAATTGCTCCCTCACATAAAAGGCAACCCCACCCCCTCGCTTCCCCAGCCTGTCTTTCCTAAAAAGGACATAGCCCTCCATGACAGCTTTCCAGTCATGGGAGCTGTCCCACCATGTCTGTGTGATCGCAACGAGATCGTGGCCCTGTGACCGAACACAGATCTCGAGCTCATCCTGTTTATTTCCCCTGCTCTGCACATTGGTATACAGGCACTTTAGGGAAGCAGCAGGCGCAGTTACCCCTGGAGGGATGCAAGAAGATGATTCCGGATGGGGTATCGGGATCATTACTTTCTGAGGAGCCCTCCGATGATCCTATGGGACAACTCAGAGGTTTTTCCCTACTATCTTCAACAGTGACAGCAGTGACAACTTCCCCCAGCCGTCCTCTGTAACTTTCAGCTCCCCTCCCTTCCCCTGTCAAACCTAGTTTAAAGCCCCAGTAATCAGCCCAGAGAGCTTGCTCCCCAACATACTTGTGCCCCACTTGCCGAGTTGGAGTTGGTCAGCAGCCCACATACCCGGCTTCTCAAAGGGCTGCCCAAGATCAAAATACACAAAGCCTTGGTCCAGACACCACTCCCTCAGCCAGTCATTCACCTGTCCCGTTCTCCTCCTTCTTTCTGGGTCCCAGTCACCCAGCGGGAGGACAGAGGAGAACACTACCTGCACCCCCGATCCCTTCAACAACCTTCCCAGGGATGCAAAGTCCTTTTTAATATTACTCATTTTTCTTGTCACAGCTTCCCGGCATCCAACCTGAATGACAACAAGAGAATAGTAGTCCTCCGGTTTAAAGAGCTGTGGCAGAGTCTTCCTAACATCTCTGACACATGCTCCAGGAAGACAACACATCTCTCTGGATAGGTTATCTGGGTGACAAATGGGAGCCTTAGTGCCCTCAGCAAGGAGTCTCCAATCACTAGGACTCTCCGCTCTTGTTTTGTGGCACTGGTTGTGATGCAGTACCCCGTCCGGCCCCGCTCCCTATGCTCAGTACTTCCCCCAGTCTTGACATGCTTCTCTGGGTTGCTTCCTGGGTTCTGACTACTGTCCAGACCCTCAACCCTCAGGCTGCTGATTTCTCGCTGCAGCCCAGCCACCTGCTCGAGGAGTTCCTTGAGCAGGGCACACCTGCACCCATGACAGCCCTCTCTTCCCTCAGGACCCAGGTGGGCCTCCAGATTCCAGAGCTCCCTGCAGTCACCTGTCTGGACTGCCACTTCACCCCTCAGGGGATCCTCCTGAGTGTCCCCATGAGCCCAGAGAAGCAGTATCTCCTCAGTTTGGGTTGCCGCCTCGGACTGGCCACTGCAACGGGTGCCCATCATGGTGAATTCTAGGTTCTAAGAGGCAGAGTTCCCCGAGGAGAGGAGGGGAAGAGAAAGGGAGGTGGGAAAGGGAGGAGAGAATCCTCCTCGCACTCCTCCCTGCCCCGCCTGAACTGCCCCGCGCGAACTGCCTGCGCTAACTGCCTAGCCAGTCCTCTTAGCACGTCCTATTGGCAGCGACCCCGTGTCGCGGTGCTCCCTAGGCCTTGCTTTTATAGCGCCAGGGGGTGGGTGGGCTGCTGTCACCCCTGGCTCCGCCCTCAGCACGTCAGCGCCCGCGGCGGCACAAGCACAGCTCCTGCCTGCTTGGGGTGGGGGTTGAGGCTGCGGCTCTGACCAAGCGGCTTTGTGCAGCGTTATTGGGGGGCGGGGTTTAGGGGTTGGCTCTGTTCGTCCCCCTGCCAGGAGCCCTTGCTGCAGCCGGTCCGTGGAAGGACCACATTAAAATGGCCAAGAGCAAGTGTAAAGTCCTGCACCTAGGAAGGAACAACCGCACGTATCAGTACAAGCTGGGGGATGACCTGCTGGAGAGGAACTCTGAGGAGAAGGACCTGGGGGTCCTGGTGGACGACAGGTTGACCATGAGCCAGCAGTGTGCCCTGGTGGCCAAGAGGGCCAATGGGATCCTGGCATGCATTAAAAGGAGCGTGGCCAGCAGGTCAAGGGAGGTGATCCTCCCCCTCTACTCTGCCCTGGTCAGGCCTCACCTGGAGTACTGTGTCCAGTTCTGGGCTCCCCGGTACAAAAAAGACAGGGATCTCCTGGAAAGAGTCCAGCAGAGGGCTACAAAGATGATACGGGGCCTGGAGCATCTTCCCTTTGAGGAAAGGCTGAGAGAACTGGGTCTGTTCAGCCTGGAGAAAAGAAGACTGAGAGGGGATCTCATCAATGTGTATAAATACCTGAGGTGTGGGAGACAGAGGGATTTGGTCAACCTCTTTTCAGTGGTTTGTGGGGACAGAACAAGGGGTAACGGCCACAAGATGGAGCACAGGAAGTTCTGCACCAACATGCAAAAGAACTTCTTCACAGTGAGGGTGATGGAGCACTGGAACAGGCTGCCAGGGAGGTTGTGGAGTCTCCTTCTCTGGAGATATTCAAGGCCCATCTGGATGCCTACCTGGGCAGCCTGCTCTAAGGAACCTGCTTTGGCAGGGGAGTTGGACCCGATGATCTCTCGAGGTCCCTTCCAACCCCTGCAATCCTGTGATTCTTATTATCACTAACAGTAATAGCAGAATTTAATAATTGAATATTAATAATTTGCATTTCTTCAACACTAAACAATCTCAAAGGACTTTTCGAATAATTAATTCATCCTTACATCATACTTGTAAGTAGACAGGGAATAATGGCTTACCATTTCACCTGGAAGAAAGAGAGAGAAAGTTTACAAAGAATATTAATGCCAGGGCTGGAACTAGTTCCTAGTTCTCAAATTCTACATCCTGAAGCACAGATTATGGACTATTCTGAATTGGTGCAATACAAAATATGGTGACAGTCTTAGAATTACACGTGTTGGATCTTGTATGATCCAGAATAAGAACATGAAAGGAATTATAATACACTGCTTGCCATAAAATAGAGAATATCCTGCAAGAGTTTTAATAAAAGCTTTATGTTATCATCATGCAGTGTTTGACAAAAAGTACAAAATTCTCTGATGATTACTGATCCTTTCAAATCCTGAGTCACATCAAACTCAAAGAGAAGTAATTATGTCCTCAAATTTCTGTACAGTCTTAAATAACTTGTTGACTATCAGTGGACTATTGGGTAACTTAAAGCAAGAAAGTTTAGCAGACTTAGTAACATAAGTTAACACAACATAAGGTCCTGAGCAAATGATTCATTCACATGGACAACAAATTTAACGTTAACTATGACAATTCTTGACTTCTAAAAGCTTAAATCTGTGAATTCAATACTCTTTTTAAGTTTAAATAAGGGTCTGGAATACATTATATTTTAGTCATCTAAAAAAGGTGAAATGCCCACAAAAGAACACAGTGGCATCTTACAAAATAATATGTTAACTATACAATGTAAGGAGCATAGATAGATTTCTATTAGTTGAAGAACAAAAGGGATAACACAAATTACCTAGACCAGCAGCTGTGCAAAGTACACAGTGTACAATGCAGGGGATGGAGTAAGAGGGGAATAATCCCTTCACTCATCTCACTGTGCACGTCAACACCCACAACATGTCGGCACAAGGGGAAACATTACTGCACCACAAGGACACACAGCAACATCACAGAGGTGCAATAGCATTTGCTGTAATGTGATGCTGTGCCAAAAACATTCATACCTTTTACTGTGATATTTCTGCTCAATGTAATGACTTGTTCATGTCAGAGTGTGCCCCACTGGGCAATCTATAAGAGCTGTCAGCTCCAAACAAGAAGTCTACTTCAAATTATAGTTACCTCTATCTGCAGATTCAAAACCAAACAAGAATACACACACACATATACTTGCAGCATTACAGGATGGCTGGGCCAAATTCTACTTTATTTAACCAATATGCTTTACCATTTTTGACAGTTACTCCAGCATGACTAAGACTAGAAATCAGGTTATCATTGTAGACTTTGACAGAAAATGTTGTTAAAGTGATGTTGTCTTCAGAGTCTTTCATGAAATCTGTAAACATTTAACATTTCTTTGAATGGAAAATATGGCTTGTCAATCTATATTGACTCAGTGAGAAGAAAAGCCCAACATATTAAGCTTAGATCCTCCAGACATTCATTTCTCTAACTTTACAATATATTTTCATCCTTTCGCAAATCAATCACATTAATCATAAGAACTCAAAATGAATGTTTACACTGTATTTGTCTTGTGGGTTAACTCTTTTGGATGGTGCTTGGATAAGCAGAATACGGTATTGGGAAAAACATTAGCATAGGTACTACTGCTAAACGAAGACCAAAAATTTACTAATACAGAAAGCGTTACCGAGTCTTTATGCAAGTTCTTCAGGGACCAAAGCCCACCCCTCCAAATAAGATAGGCTAGCTTTTTTGAAATAGTCTGATTAGTAACAAGCATATCATGCTTGATACGCATGATCATGCATTATGGAGGTAAGTCCCCATGCTATTTATAAAGTACACATGGCCATTATTAGTCATCCAGAGCCCCCCCTTATGGACAGTGAATAAAATGCACTGGGAGAGACCAACTTAAACTCTGAGAGGAATTTAGAACTCAGAGAAAAGAATTAAGTAGTGTTTCCACGTGAATGTTCTTTTTCTGTGCCAAGCCTTCCTCTGTGGAGTTCAGTGTTTGTGTGGAATGAGAAGCTGGTCACCCTGAATCTCCATTATACTGTGCTTTGGGCCTTTATCCCCATGCTAAGGCATGAAAGTGCAATGGGTACAACACTCTTGTGGCTTCTCAGTTTATTTCCATAAAGCATATATCAGCAGACTAGGACTGTTATAACACTTTCAGATAACAAAAGAGAAAAAAAAACAAAACAAAACACAAGGGGACAGAAACAACACCCTGTAACATACATAATTTTCATATGAGCAGAACCATGAAAGAGTAAAGCCAAAATGAATAGTTCACAAAATCTAATAGCTTGAAAAAAAGATCAAAAACACAGTAAGATATGTAGTACCTATTACTGATGAACTCTGTAGACAGGTTTTGATGCTAACTACTTAGAACGGGACCAGTAATTATCTAAGCCTAAATAACATGAGAATCAAAAAACAAAACAAAAACAAAACAAAGAAATATTATTACATCCAAATTTGCTCACTTGTTGAAATCAAAACATAACTGAGACAAAGAAAGGTTTAACAAACTTCAGACAAAAATTGGGCAGGATTGCAGAATCGTAACAGCCAGTTAGGTTTTGAAATCTTTCTATCAGTTATTTTTCTAACCAGACATCATTTGGTTTACTGCCAGCAATCCTTCCTGACTCCTCAGAAAGCTAACCATCTCTTAAAGTCAAGGCTCCTAAGTTTTCTGCTTCCAACACAGTCACAGTGAATAGAGAAGTTCAGATAACAGAGAATGGTGTCATGGACAGACTCTGAACATGAGAGAAAAATAGTAGAATTGTAAGTCCTCACAGAAACACAATTGTTACTGTCTACTCAGAAAAAAAAAGAGTGGATCATGATATGGTGGAAAGAAAAATGGCTTTTAGGAAGCTTTATAAACAGTCAGCATTGAAGAGAGATTTCCAGAAGTATGAATTGACCAAGGGAACTGGAGGAAAACAGCCCATGGTCTCCAGTTGCTGTGGCTTCTGTCCTGAGCAGGGTGGTGCTCAGCCCCACACACTCCTTCGATGTGTTGACTCTACATACCCTAGTTGTACTTTCCATTTCATGGAAACTCCTAGTAAAGCCTTACCTCTGTAAGAGGGCTTGGTTATACTTTGCACAGAACATATGAAGAAAAATATGTGGAGAAATTAATGCTACTGCTCACAAGCACACTCACTGCAGTTTATTTGCATGCATTATTTGTCCAACACTTCTGTACTGCAAACAATTCATTTAAATAAATTATGACATGTTTGAAAAGATAGCAAAAGGCTACTTTTATTAAGAAGTTGTTTGTCAGTTAGGGCTAACTGAATTTGCTCATGTTCAATAAAAATTAAACGAGCCTGCTCCATATAACATATAACATAAGTAGTCTCACATGGGATAAACTAATGCTTCACCCAGTTCTCATGCTGCTGTACTCAAACTCTATATACATCTCCAAATAGCTCCTTAATGATGGCACTGGTTTAAGTGAAGACTATAAGTGGGGAAAAAAATAAATCTCTCACTGTTATTTGCAAATGAAAAACAAAACAAAATGGTAGTAGGAAGCAAGGGGAGAGAGGAAGAGAGAGAGGAAGAGAGAGAGGAAGAGAGAGAGGAAGAGAGAGAGGAAGAGAGAGAGGAAGAGAGAGAGGAAGAGAGAGAGGAAGAGAGAGAGGAAGAGAGAGAGGAAGAGAGAGAGGAAGAGAGAGAGGAAGAGAGAGAGGAAGAGAGAGAGGAAGAGAGAGAGGAAGAGAGAGAGGAAGAGAGAGAGGAAGAGAGAGAGGAAGAGAGAGAGGAAGAGAGAGAGGAAGAGAGAGAGGAAGAGAGAGAGGAAGAGAGAGAGGAAGAGAGAGAGGAAGACTCCCACTGCTGTAGAACCAGCTCAATGCTAGTCAGAGGGCAGGGAAATGGGGAGCCTGGGTACAGTAGTTCTGCTCCCAGAGTGACTGGACTATTCCAATAAGATAGTAAGGTAATCTTCAAAGGAGCATCTAGTCATGTCGTCCTCCTGTAAAGAACTTGACATTCCCTTACTTCAGCAAATAACAGGAATCTATATCTTTCAAATAGATAATGAGATAAGGCATACTTTTTTAATCCCTACTGTAGGGAGGCTTTAATCAATAAAACCTCCAGTTTTGATCTACTGCCAGCCTGCCTGTACAAGCAGAGTATGTAGTGTGTACAAAACAACTCACGATTAGGCAAGTCTGTTTGATGGTCAGTCTTATTGTTTAGCTTACCATAATTTGAAGACTGTGCTTTAATTCTACTTTTAATACTCTGTAACAGCCTGTACTCAAGGCTCAAAAATAACTTTCAAAATATTTCTGACCAAAGAGAGTAAGTCATTTTCTTTTATATTTTTTCTGTTCAATTAAATATTAATTTAGATTTTCCTAGCAGCTAGTTTACATGGATAGTCATGGGAAGCATGCTAGTACCCAGTCAGGTATTGTTAATTCTCTTTTCAGTGAGCAACACACAGAAAGCTTTTCAGCCCCATTTTCTTGTTCTTCAGCAAGAAGAATATGCTCACCATACCTCAGAAGCAGAGTCAACAGAGCATTTTAAGGGTAAAAAAAAAAAAAAAAAACTAGATTTCACATTCCAAATTTATCCTGCTCTTAACAGCAGGACTTTTCATGCTCATTCCCTTCTTTACTGTTATGGAAGGGCAAATAAATAATTTGCTGAGTACTAACAAAACTGTAATTTAGAGCAACATATCAAATATGTACCAGTGAATTAGAAGATCAAGCCCTCTTTCGAAAGCTCCTCAAGAACTATATACAGTACATAGTTATTTAAAAGTACAGATTCCATTGACCTATCAATTTAAAAATAGAGCTTAGGCTCCTGAATCACTCTGGAACTTCTGAAGTGCCAAATCTGTGGATTTTGCAGCTTTCTAGATTTGAGGTCTCTTAGCCAGAGGTCTAGTTTAAATATATGGCTGCAGAAGGCCTATGGAGAGGCAAAGTGATTATCAGCACAGATGACCTTCATCTTTAGGCAATGCAGTTGTGTACTTCCTCCCTTACTGCAACGAATACATTGATCTAGAAGGCTTAGTGTGGGAAAAATAATTCCTGATGTTAGATTATCTTGATAGGTATAGTAATATATAATAGTTAAAATATAAAGTATGTATAAGTATATATGTATAAAATATATGATTAAGAATAAAAAGACTAATAAATGGGAGAGCAGATTGTGATAAGTGAATTTACTACATCGAAGTCTCCAGATTGGACCTTGGGTCTCTAGCCCAAACTGATGTTTCTGTAATGGCAAAATACTGAGTGAGGTTTTAAGGCCTGTGGATGGTCATCAAATTAGCTTGTGATCTTTCAAATCTATGAAAGTTAACACATATACGGAATAATTAACTATTTAGCCAAAAACTGGCCTCCTGTCCCACAGTAATGGGAACACTGAAAGACACTGGGAAAGTTGAAAGATGACACTTCTATGTATGTATCCAAGTATATGCATGCACATCAGCAAAGTGATCCCAGAGCTTGCACATTTTAACTGTGTATAATGTTATTAAGTCAATTTTCTTCAAGTTTGTCTTCATATGTAGATCTCAGCATGCCTTACAAAACAAAGACAACTTGAAGGAAATATTCTTAATAGCTAAGGTTGCATATTTAAATTCAGCATGCAGCTCCAGGAAGGCATACTCAGAATAGGCAGCAAATATAACCAAAAATTCCCAAGAATCCCCAAGAATTTTTGTGGGTGTGTAAATGTTAAACAATACCAGAAACTGTTTTTCTAGTTTAAATTATACTGGATGCTAACAGGCTGTGGTATAAAAATATATATATTGTAAATACCACTTGAGATTAAAGAAATTTAACTTAATTTTGAAAAAAAAAAAAAGTAGCAAAGATTTCTCACTTGATTCATTTTGTGTAAGGTTTTTTCTTTCTGCAATAATAGAAGCAGTTAGTTGCATAAGTATGGGCCTTAACTGAACTGTCTCCTCGTGACATTGTGAAGTAAATCCAGAGCTTTTTATTCTGGATCTTTGCTAATCCAGCTAAAAACAATACTTCTAATACCTGTTAGTAGAATTAAGGTTTATATTATTTTTCTTTTTCAGGTTTCTAGCCACCAGAGAAGAGAGTAATTACTAATCCTCAATTATGAATGATTTTATGAAAGAGGACAATACTCCTTCTTTACAGGTAATGCATCATAGAAGATGGCAGTGGGACATTCCTGACTAGCTGCTTTGTTCCTAAACAAAGGTTTGTATGTATTTATCTATAAAAAGGCAGCCATTTCCATGATTGATCATAGTAACCTATACCACACAGCAGCATTACAGACCAGGTTAGGACAGGAAGTGAAGAATAGCTTTTCCAATTAATGCCAGACAGGGAATTTCATTAGATAGAATGCAATTACTTGAGCTGGAATTTGTCCAGGAGCTGGAGTTCAGCCAGGACACTAGTTTAACATTAAATTGCTAAATAAGTAAATAAATAAAGAAAATAGAATCCAAATTAAAGGAGAGTTTCTTACTTCATAGTCGCATTACCCAGTTATCAAATCAATGTAGAGCATCTGTGATATCCAAATTGGGTTTCTCTGGGACCTAAAGGTAGAAGAAAAGAAAAAAAAAATACCAGTAAGTTCTTTGGGGTGCATTTATTCATGATAATCTCCTAGTTAAACATATGACACTCATGATTTTTATTACAAATTTGGAAAATTCATCTAGCTTTGACATAGTTTCAGCTGACTTTATAAATGGATAAATGAACCTCAGAATAAAAATAAGGAGCTGGGAATTTACACATTCAAAAAAAATCTCCCAAACCAGTGCAAATGGACACTCATGGTTGTTAAACACCTCTACCACAGAGAAATATATATGAGAACTCTAAAATGTGTACAAATTCAAATGATCTACTTGTACATCATCCACAAATAATATTATCAATCACTAGTACTGAAAGTCATTATCATCACTTCTAGGATTTCCCATGGATTTTCCTAGTCCTCTTTAGAACTCCCATTAAAATCCTAGTGAATATCTGCACTCCAAAGTACACTAAAAAAATAAATCTAGTTAATCTGAGAGCAGCAGAGCTAATGAAGACTGTTTCCCAAATCCCCACTCAATATATCCAAGTCCTTCTCTATGCTATTTGCAACCTCGCTCCACTCTTACATTCTTGTTCAAAATGAGGACACAGTGCAGACACCTCCCTCCTGCATTTCCTAATTACTGAATAGAAAAGAGCCATCACAAGAGCTATATTTATGCTGCTTGGCCAGCCAGCACATGCCTGCTCCCAGAAACTAAATAACTTGAGCTCACAACACAGTCTTCCTTGCAGCAGGAACCCTAATTTACATCACCTTCTCTTGCCAGTAACCAGTTTCCACAAAATTGGTAGAACTCCCACAGTAAACTTTGGTTGAAATTAATTAAAAGATTCCAAAGTTATTTGAAGCAGGCTGCCAGACAAACAGTATGACAGCATAACCCACGTTTCCTTAAGAAGACAAGCTAAAAAAGGAAACTAGTAGCAATTATTATTTCCAGATACCATGAGGTCCAAGTTCTTGACTAAGGCCTATAAACACTACCATGATAGATATAATAAACAGAAAATTTGCCTAACAGAAGGAAGAACAGTAGATGAAATGATAACACAGCTTGCATTAATTAACAACAGAGCTCACTATTCACAAAGGAAGTTGCCTTAAGTATACAGACCTGGAGACAAATTATTGCTGGAGCTGAGCTCCCATTTGCTGCAGATGCAAAGACAAAGCAGACATTTTCAGAAATACCAAAAAGTCAGCAATCCCTATTTAAGTACCAGCAGAAAAATACTCAGATTTTTTTGTTTTGTTTTTAAAAAGAATAGTCTCCTTCTGTTTATTGTGGCTGTGAGCAAGCTTGTCCCAGCAGGAGCTCTGGTCCTTTTAGCTTTTTTTTTTTTTTGGGGGGGGGGGGGGGGGGGGGGGGCAGGGGGCAGTGTCCTCAGATTGCCTTTTCTGAGCCTGACTATTTGAAAAACTAATAACAACTCTTGTAATAAACCCAAAAGTTCTAAATAATTTATTTAGAGTAGACAGAAAAAAATAAATGGGGGGACATCACACCAGTACTGGAAAGTCAGCTTTTATGATTCTTTGCCTCTTTGTTAGTAGAGATTTAAACATTGTTAGAAATTAGGAAGATTTGATAGGCAATGTAGAAGTGACCTACATTCTGAAGAAGAAAGCCCCTATAGAAGACCAGTCACAGACAGAGAAGAGCACTTAAAAAATGATGACTACATGACAACAATAACTACATCAGTAAAGTGCACTGAAGCAACATTTTTGCTTGGCAGCTCTCAGAAACCCCTTGAGAATATCGCATCATCATTCTGAAAGGAAACCCAAACTGTATTTTCAAGTTTCAGATAAAACAGGATTTTCCTCAAATACCAAATGTCGTCTTTGTGGAAATAAAAACTCAAATCTCCAGAAAATACCCCTGAAAAGCAACCGTTAGAAGTAATTATAGTTGCTTTTGCAATTGTCCAGGTGTTCTGCAGTGCATTCTGTAAGTTGGTATCACCAGATCCATCTAGGAGGTCTTCATTTTACTGCAAACTCAAAATTACACAGGTTAGCAATGCTCTCAGGAAAAAAAATGTAAAATGTTCCCATCGAATGCTGTATAATATACATTTGTCTGCTAAGTGGTTACACTTCAACTCCTTACTTATGGTTCTGCACTTATTTTTGTTTTAAATAGGAAAACAAATGAATAGATTTTCCAGTCTGTCACACCATCTTGCTGTAGAAACAGTCAACCTATTATACAGAGTTAATCATCAACTTCAAAATGAATTTTGAAGGTATAGAGGGACTTTATAATATTTGCTGCACAACTTTGAAATCTCATTGTACCAGAGATATGGGTGTGCATAATCTCCTAGTAAATAGACCTAGAACACCCCAAAACCACGTGACACAATAGTAAATGATTAATTTTACAGGCTCAAGATGTACTATGTATATCCAGATGCAGTTCTTGTACAAAACAGGCTTTTACTTCATTGATCTTGGTTTCAGGCAGACTGCAAACATGCATCAGAACATAAAATGCAGGCAGAAACAAAGTTAAATAGTGGTCCTGGCACGGATCACAGTTAGGCCCTTTACTAGGGATCCTTCGTACAATGAATTATTTCTTTGGTTCTATAAGTGTTTTCCAAAAGCACTGGGCATTCTGCCATTAATTAGATATACATCCAACTATAGAGAACGCAGGCAGACGTTTCTCTCCTTCTCTCCAAAAAGGTCCAAAATTTTGCAGTAAATCACCACATATCTAGCCCTTCTACCCCTTGCTACCTTTATTTTACTGTGCCTCTCAAAGGAGTGAATTTCAAAGCTCTGGAATCTGCACAAGAAATGTACAGACTCTATCAGAGCCCTCTCCTGCTAGACTGACCGAAGTACTCTTTGTTGGAATATAACAAAACTATAACCTTCAAAACTGATCACCGTATTCCTCCCGCCCCAGTCAAATTGGGTTTAGAACACTTAGTTTTTTTAAGGCTAGCTTTTTACATGGAAGTACAGTGGTAACTGATGCAGGTTATAAAGCAGAAGCAGCATGCTGGCCCAGTGTGGGCAAGTCCTGGAGAAGCAGAGATCTCAGTAAGAATGAATAAGGTTACTTCTAGCAAGTCACTTGGGTGGTGCCCGAGCTACCTACAGAGGCATCAGAGGGTCCCCTCCAGCCACACAGCACCCTCCAACCAAGCAGCAGACCCCTCTCTGTGGCAGGGAAATGAACTCCTAAAAACCCTGTCTGGACATGCTCCAAACACCAGGAGACAAACTTGTTTACAGCTAGCCAAGGCCTCTCTACCTGTAATGAGGACTGAACTGTGAGCTTATTCCTAGCTTCAAAAAACACAATAGGTCTGGGGTGCCTCTAGACAATGTGTCACAGTGCTGGGATCAGGAAGCAAGAGGAGTTCGTACCTTCTAAACAAGCTCATCTGAATAAGGCTTACCTTGTCATAGCTACCATTTAATTATCTAAACACTGTGATTGGCCTAACTATAGGCTGAAATTATGAGCTTCTTAACCCTCATGACAATAATGACTGTTGATAACATTTATTTCTTTGTGTCTGCTCATCTGCCATATCTTCACTGCATATAAATGGAACTACAATTACATAAATCGATCATTAGTTATTATTAGAAAGAGATCAACAACCAAAGTCACAAATACCAGTCCTGTTTTATATTCAGGTATAAAAACTGTAGCAAAATCAAAAGTCTGGGACATCTGAAGCAAACAGAGCCTTAGAAATGACTTGGCAAAACCATCTCTATTAGTTTAATCAGAAAGGGAAGATTAAACACTACCTGTGCCAGGACAGATTGTAAAAGCCAAAATATGATCTCTCAAGCAAAAGATAGTTGTAAAGTTGAAGGTTGTAAAGATGAAGGCTTGCTAACCTCCTTAATGATAACCTTGTCCAATAATAGATCTGATTTCTTCCTCACAGCTTTTGACAATAAGGAGAGAATTAGGTTTAAAACAGGGGTTGCAGGTCATCACTTTCTAACACCACTAGTGCCTTAAAGAGCCACATAGGCCAGAAGTAGTATGGTGCCATCAAATGTTTTATAATGAAAATCTATTTTATCACAGGCTAAAGTAAATGGAGACTTTCATTGTACGATTTAAAGAGAATATGGCTTAGTGGTTGAAAGAAAAGAGGGAAGGAAAAGAGTAGGCAGAGAACCCTAGGCACATAAGCAGCACAAGAGAGTGAGTGACTTGGTCTCTTTAAGAAGAGACTCAAGAGAGTTGCAAAGAAGAAACTGAGGAGGGACAAGGACACTGAATACTTGTTCTTGTCTGGACAAGAAGGAAAAGAAGTAATACAATCATCAGTTTGAGCCATGTAATGACATTCTACCAGAGGGGTTCAAAGCAGAATGCTTTTGTCTATTTTTATGAATATTTTGATGCAGGAGATGAAGAGTCTCATCAGACTAAACCATAGCAGTGATAAACTATTTGTTTCCTCTCCATGGAAGCATCTATCCCAAACTTCATAGTGGCATATGGAGCAAATGTACAGATTGCACCAAATTTTTAAATGGAGTTTCATTTTCATGTGGTTTTTAATGTTAGCTTAAATAATCATTTTAACACATAGCAACCCTTGGTTAGGACATGTTATCACTGTCTGGCACACACCACATGGAATTTAAAAAATAAAGGCTTTATAGAACATTTCCAGTTGAATTTGTGGTTTGGACCAACAACTTGTCTAGACCAATATCTTCAGTGGATCAGATCACATGCACATAACGTGATAATAATAATAATAATAATTTTACATAAAATACAGCCTCTCCAGAAAGGGCAATGACCTTTGTATCAGGTCAGGTTTTGAGGGGTTGTGAGCCAGCAAAAGAGAGGGAGGTAACATGCAAAAGTGTGGGTCAGTAAGAGCCTCTTGCCACACAGAGCTGGGGTTCACTACAGAGCTGTCTCCTGCCCCACATCAAAGATGTCATCAGTCTCTGAATTAGCAGCTGTCAGTCCTGTCTGGCCTCCATGCTTCCGCTTTCCTACCCTGTAGTGATTTCAAGGGGGCATGGCTGTGTGAGAGGTAACATCCTTTAGATGAGCTAGAAACATATGGCACTGACCACATGTGGTCATTAAAAAGTCCCACGCCAATTTTTGCAAGGCTAACAATATTAGCCCCAGTATCCTGGCCAAATTCCAATATAGGTAATTATATTCTGGGTAATGACATACCAGCTAGTTTTATAAGGTTTAATATACATTGTGGAAAGCGGCTTGCACCTAAGGGCTCTGAGTTAAACTCATTGCACAGTCAGCTGGGATAAAATTAGAGAAGAAACTACCCAAGCATGTCAAATGTTTAAGCTTTAAAACCCTGGGAAGAATGAAACAAAAGAGGAAGAGATCCAGGAGTACTTTAGCATAATCAAGCTGGCTCATGCCGCTGAAGACACAGCTGGGATGGAGAGCTCACTGCTGTGAGGAAACGTGTAACAGTATCCACACCCCACCTTCAGCAGTGGGTGTGCGTACATGTTAAATTACCAGGTTAAGAAAGATGGAGCGTTATGATGCAAAATGTTCTGTGGGTTTTTCTGTTTGCCTTTTTTCTCCCTCCAGTAAAATCTAACCAAAACGGGCTCATACGAAAACAAGAATCTTCAAATACTCTACACCTGTTGCACAGCATCTCTGTGACCCCAATTCAAAATGCCAGAAGGATTGTTTGATTTATTTGTATCATCTTGCCCCAGTTGAAGAATTTCAGTATAAGATCCAGCTCTAATCCTACCCTAGCAGAGTACCTGCCAGGTGATCCTGATGAAAAGGTGTGAGGCTGATGCTCAGCCCCAGAATAACCCGAGTGACAGAAGACGTCCTTTCAGAACAACATTGAAATTAAAATGGGGAATTCAGATTATGTCACTGGCACCTCGGTTGGGGCAGAAAGACACTCATTTGCAAGGACCTTCCTGCTTAGTTTAACATGTGTTGACATGAAAGTTGTATTTGAATGACATGAACCCTTGCTAGGAAACACAAGCAGACATCAGACCTAAGGGGGTGAAAATACAGATGGTAAGAAAATAGTTTGGCCATTTTGGTCCCATAAGGCCTTCAGTAGATAGTGCATGCCATTTTATGCATTGTATGAGCCCACAAATAAGCATCTGCAATATTTTACATTGTGCAAAATGAAAGAAAAAGTGGTTAAAACAAAATCGCAGATGGATCAAAAGCTGCAAAAGCTGCTTCAGATTTTAAGCCTATTCTTTGGTCAATGGGATATTCAAAGCAATGACACTGCAATACAAGGAGTCATCTGTAACACAAAGTTCAAATTAAGCTGTGATCTTATGTTTTCCCAACTTATGAGCAGATATGGGTTTGTTTTAACGGTAGCATGCAAAATCCAAACGTCAACCCATGTATTTCATGTGTTGATGTATATATCCTGCGCTCCCAGGCACACAAGTTCATATCAAGATCCTCATTGCCTTTCCTGCATTTCAGACTGCTGAAGATGGGAGACACAGATCCTCTCCCTGCTCTTCACTCACAGAGCACTGCTTCATCTCCTCAATTCCTTTCTCCATTAGAATGCGTTCAAACATAATTAGTGTAACATTAAAAATGGAGGAAATTTTGTAATTGCCAGTTGTTCTGTAGCCATGGTTACACCAGAGATTTATACCAAGTGACTCTGGCCCAAGCACGCACAAACAGTTAGCAGGAACAGCAGTAGGATAATGTTTGTGTGCATGTGCAGGTGTGCCGACATGTGTGTTTGCCAAAAAAAAAAAAAAGGGAAAGAAAGAAAGGAGGGAGAAGGATGGGGAGGGGGGAGAGGGGAGAGAGGCTGAGGAGGAGAAAGGAAGGAGGGAGGAGGGATGGGGAGGAGGGGAGAGAGAATATTCGGTGACATTTAAGGTGCTAATATCTGGAAGTCAACCTTTAATTTGACAGCTTTTAGTGCTAGTTAATTTCACTCATCCAGACGAGGTGTAGGAAATTTGCAGCACCTTTAAATTATCACGTTTTTCCACACTGCCTGAGGCCTATGTGGAATACCTGAGCCATACTTTCTGCCCCCCTTCCCAGCTCCCCCCCCTTTCCCCCTTTTTTCAGGTCAGTTGAAGTAAAACTTTCATTCCCTTTCTCAGACAATTAATCTTTAGCTAATTGAAGCAGGAATGCTGCAGGATGGGTTTCACTGGGGCCTGTAAATCTCATTTAGCAAAGTGAATTCCAGGCACATGCTGCACCTAATGATGTGACAGGTGGGCCGCACCACAAGACAGCAGCCGCAGAAAAGTTGATTCTCATTAGACCCTCGGAGTCCTGCAGTCAGTTTTCTGATGGCTGAAGAACACTAATCGCATCTGTTTGCTGCTGGGTGGGGTGGGCAGGGGGGCCACAAAGCGGGGGAGAGGCAACGGTGAGAGATGGGGGAGGGGGTCCGTTGTTTTCTTTCATGAGTTAATATCCTTGACTCCCGCCCAAAAAAACAGCAGGCCTGCCTCCCACCATGCGATCAGCCTCCATTCTGCTGACTCCTACAGGGTGCACCCTTTTTCTAATTAACTGGAATGGCTATGGAAAGCAAAGGAGGCCTTGTGTTGGGTGAACCAATTATTTTGAAGGGTATTAAGTCATCAGATTTACTTTTATCTTGATTGCATTGTGGAAATCGTGCATAATTAATGGTGGGAGCTTATTAGGAAAATGATTAGGCAAATTACACAGGTGTCGGATGCATTTTTTATGATAAATTTGCTAGAACAATCCTGCAATTCCATCTGTTCAGCTCATATCAGAATGTCACTCTGGAAGAAATTAATGGTGCAGAGTTGCACAAAGTTACTGGAGGCCTTGGATGCAGATTTATGTTTAAAAAAAAAAAAAGATATGGTTAAAATTACCCAGCAATTTCCTAATAAATACTTGATGTTACAGTTCAATAAATAACTTATTTAATCTTAAAAGAAAATGATAGTCAGCTGGAAACTAAAAAGTGGAGAAAGCATAAACCTCATTTTGTCAGTTTGATGTGTATGTAAATAAAAAATAATAAGACATAATAATTCTTTGCAGTGGGATGCTGACTAGAGACAAGCTGTCAGTATCCAAGTACTTCTTCTAGGTATTTTTTCCACAGATACTACAGCTTGTCTTACAAATCCTGTGCAGGCTCTAAGGTCACAGAGCTGGTTCCCTTTTCTGTTATTTCTATAACGTTTAACAACAGATTCTGAAATTCGCATACTGTGGGCTAAGGAGGATATCAGATACTGTGCTCATATCCACACTTCTTTGACCTTGCATTTGTTAGCAACATCATGAGATTAAAACCCATAAACATATTCTTCTTCCAAGTGAGCCAGTAAATTAGTGCCTGTTTGTTTGTGCATGCATGTGAAAGAGTGTGTCTATGTGAATCTGTAAAATTAGTGAAAGACTAATATTCCACCCCTGGAAGTGGTGAGAAACTACAGAGATGGATTTGTTATTAGTGAGCAAAGAAGTTCATATCCCACATAACAACCACAACATTATAGTAGCTAATATAGATGGGTTTCTCAAAAAAAAAAAAAAAAAAAAAAAAAAAGTGCAGCAGAGCAAAAGTCTCAGGAAACTGTTTCATGGGGGGACTGTGAAAAAGAAAAACAATTTAATCAAGACTGTGCAGTTTAACACAGTCTGGCTACTGAAGTCTAATGAATTTTAGAAAGGCTATGTTCTCATAACATGATTGGCTGACTAATCACAGCCTTGACTTTTCTTTCAGTGCTACTTTTAGCAGAGGTTGGATAGACAAACATTTAGCATGTCTATTGTCTTATCCACGGGCAGCTCTGAGGAAGGCAAAGACCTGATGTCTAGTGTCTTGGGGTCTGCATCACCTCAGATATGTCCTTTCAGTCACCATCCAGGCCCCTAGAAATAGACCATAAAACCTGTGGGCTAAATGTAGCAAAGCATATGTTTTTTAGCCCTAAGAGCAGTATAGGGCTGCTCAGGATTGGAAGCCCGCCCCGCAGGTATGACTTGGACAGCACAACAGGCCTCTGAAATGGTATCTCAACACTGTAAGTGCAATATATATTCAGACAAATGATCTACCAACTACTTTCACAGTTTAAGGTACTTTCCAGCACTAAGAGTAAAGGAGTCCTAGCAGTAAGGGTCTTGAGCACAGTTGGCAAAATCCACCTAAGAAGCTGAGTAAAAAAGTTTATCTGTTTATGTCAGATTTGCATGTCTATGGGGATGGCTTTAAAGAGAGTTTAATGTCTTTAAAGAGAGCTGAAGATGCCTTGAACATCTTCAAAAATGCAATGCAGATTTACTCTATTTTGTAGCTCCCTCCCTGTAGTGCCCCAAGGACTACCATCCTGCATAAACTCCATAGCACTGTGGCTATACTATTTTATTCCTCTCTCCTATTCCTCAGTGTCCCAAGAGATAGCTTACTGCCACAGGGTCCTTGGAAGAAAGACTTATTGGCAATGTGGCATAGTCATTTTGGGGATTTCTCTTCTTTTCAGGCTCTTTGTTATCAGAATCTCACTTTCTCTCTTCTGCCATTCTGAAAAAGCAGCTAGTAATTATCACCTATTAAAAAAAATAATAAAAATAAAAATAAAAATAAAAATAAATTTACAGTTAAAGAGCAGTCCATGAGAGAAGTACATTATTTTCCCCCTAATATCTAAGTCTTGCTAAATAGTGATGATACCAACCTTTCTGACCTTTGCATCTGTTAAGTCCTTCCCTGCAAAGTAAGGTGGCTGATACCACTCTCTACCATCTGCACTTGTGGTGAAGCCAAAGGCATTGAATTTCAAACAGCCTCTGTCTGCAAGAGGGGCCACAGCAGCAACACGATATGGATGGCTTATGTAGTTTGTCAAGCAGTGTTCAAATCATCTGAAAAACCAGTTTCTCCTCCAGACTATTCTCTAGGCATGTACTTTGAAACCTACCTTCATATGTTTCATTGTAGTGAGTGTTTTAAGAAAAATTACAGGGCACACAGGCAAATGTGGTGAACAAGTATGCCCTTCAGTCATTTATTTACTGCCTGTTAATTAAGACTGTTGATAAATCTTGGTTTTAGTCCATGAAGGCTACAGAACAATATAGATTAGTGCTGTTTAGTACAGCAGGTAACCAAAATGCAGTTACTGAAATATTAGAGAATATTTGAGATGAATCTGAAGTTAGGGTGCCTATCCATCCTGCATTTTAAGGGATGTCCCTTATCTGGTGCCTAATGTCCTATGACCCATATCCAATAAGGAATTGCTAAGCATTTGATCAGATAAAGAGCATATTTTCAAGCAATCATTATTCAAAGGATCAGACACTGTGATACTAATGTATGATTTTGTACCATGAATAAAACATTTCAGATGATATCCCTCAAAAAATCTGTACTGAAATTTATATAGGTGAGCATGGGAGGGTCAGGTGAATTTCACAGAAGGGGATTGAGAACTGTCTGGATTAAATTAAATGGGTTAATATAAAACCTAGCAAGGCCAACAGTCATGGGTTCAGAACAGGTAGCCCTAACCATAAACTTAACACACAGGTTACTTCCAAATTTCATGGGATTCTGTCCTTATCCTATATAAGAAATTAGTATTATTTATTCCTAGAAGAGCTTAGCTACTCATTGTTATTGACAAGATAGAAAATAATATAGAGGGAAGTAAGCAACCCTCTTAGCAACCCTCAGAAGTCCTCTGTTGTTCATGTAGTTAAGCTGACAACACAGACAAAAAATAGCTGTCTGGACAACCACTCACCTGTACAGCTCTCTGAAGGATACCTCAGTCAGTTCTCCTTCATATGCACCTATTTCTAGGTGCTTTTACATAGATGTGTTCAGACAGACCTAAAGGTCTTTGCCTCACCATCCAAACTCATCAGTCATGATGAGCTCTCAGAAGCTCTAGCAGGAAAACCTTGCTAGAGACATACCTTGGAAGTCTTAGTGCACCCAGAGTCTGCACATTTTGCATAGACATTCTTCTAGAGGCATCATACCAAGTGGAAGACCCTGCCAAAACTGAGGCACTCTCTTGAGTGGCTCTTTATCAAAAGGCAAGTACGGGCAGCCCCTGTTACTGGAAACACAAAGCTCAGGCAGGAGGGAGGAAGAGAGACAGAGAAATTCTTAGAGACAGGCAGGAAGTTTCTGGTGGTACCAGAAACCAGATCTGTGTCTCTCACTAATCTCAGTCCAAGTCTCATGCACCAGTCACATTGCTGCTTTGATTTCAAGTGCTGGCGTTGTATTTCAAGTGTACAGTATTTCTCTCATACTGTAATCAATATTTGTTTTTAAATTAAACAATACTTTTCTTCTTCATAGCACCACTCAATTTTCTTTAAGTCCTAGCAAAATAACTATTTCTTAATCCTTATTATAGATATCTACCTCAATACAAACAGGCCCTTTTATAGTATTGACAGTACAACATTTTTAGCATATCATAAGCTTCCAACTAACACCTAGACATTTTCCAGTGCTATATTCTTTGAAATGTAGGTGGTAAAAACACAGTTATTTGTTTATCTGATTTTCTGAGTACATCTCCCACATAATACTTTCAAAGTTTAGCCTTTAAATTAGAAACAACTAACATTCAGGACTTGGCACAGTTTTTGCCCAGATCAGGTGTTCATTAGACCACAGACAATTTATACAAGATTTTGAAATGCTTTTTACTTCCTGCCGTGCTGTTGAGTGGTGCAAAACAATACTTCACATCTGAGATAAGTGGAAGGGCCCAAACTCAAATCATATATCAAAACACCATAGAAATGCATGAAAATTTGGGCATAGATTCTTTTTCTGGGTTTTCATGTCCTGCCCATTGATGCAGAAACAAGAACTTTTCCTGTGAATTGACATGTCTTTGAACATAGAGGCTGGGCTGATTGCAGCCTTTCACTAAAACCCCTTCATATTTCGCATTAGAGATGTGGGTCTAGATTGATGAGGAATGCCATTGGGATGCTGCTTTACAGATGGTGAGCAGTAGAGCAGGCAGTACATCTCTCTGGTGGGGAGGAGGCAAACCCTTCATTAAAACATCAGCTTCCCCCAGAAGCTCATATTGTCTGACATGCCTAACCTGTGTGCATATGTCAACACAGAATGCTTGCTAATGTTGCTGAGGCTGTAAATAAGGGTTCATACTATACTATGAGGGAGATTAATGAGTAGTGTGCTTCCTTCTCTGCTGGAGGCTGAAGTAGGTTCCCTATTAAGATGCAGTATCTGTCACTGTCAATAGAGACATGCTGTGTGGGTGTGAGGGGAGGCTAAAGAGGTATTTCTGAATCTAGTAGTGCCTTGTTTATAAGGGTCTAGTGCAAGGGACTGACACACTCAAGCAACATCAACATTGTGAAATGTATTTTCCGTTAATGGAATAGGTCCAGATATTTCTGCGGCCAAAGACAGGTGTATGAGGAAGAATAGGAGATATTCCCTTTTGAGGAAGGACAGAGTTTTCCTTTCAAACAGAAAAGGAGAAAGAGAAAGAAACTGGTATCCTGTAGACACCAGGTAGCTTTCAGGGAATGGAGAAGGGAGAGATCTTTCCTTCTCTTAGTTATTCCCATCATACATATTGAGAGTCTTATGAAAAATTTGGATGTCTACTTTCCTTACTAATGCTTCCTTATCTCCTTCCCTGTTCACTTCAGATTAATGACTATTTACTTATATAACATCAATTTCCATAGTATCAGAATGTCTTATAGAACCGTCTCTTCTCTGTGAAACACTTGATACCATCCCTCCAAAGGAAGGATTATCCATTTTTAGTCACAGGAAAACTCACAGGGAAACAAAGCACAACAAGGCTCAGTGCCTTGCCCAAACTTACATTGTAAATGTACCAGTGAAGAGGGATCTTAATTCTGAACTCACAGGCCTTTAAGCATGTCTCTGCTCTTGGGCCTGGCATCAGAAAAGAAGGTTCTCCACATAGCCCATGCCTGTGTTTCAGTGAGGTATTCTAGCAAAGGTGTTCATCTCTCTCAGACTGATCCAAGAGAGATCTTTCTTTTTTTTTTTTCTTTTTTTTCTTTTTTTTCTTTTTTTTTCTTTTTTCTTTTTTTTCTTTTTTTCTTTTTTTTTTTAAATAAATCTTTCTTTAGTGTCTTAATAATAATCTCTTTCTACATCAGAAGCTTACTTCATACAGTTGAATAATAAACACAAGTTTAAATATATAGGCAGATGTATAACCCACTGACTCCTTCTAGAACACCTAAGGAACATATAAGTTTATATGAATCACCCTTCTTCCATTTACTTGGTTAGCCTTTTTCCATTAATCAGAAGATTGAATGAAATGCATGTAACATAGCGCAATAGTGTCCCTTTTGTCCAAACACTTGCACCTATTTTGTAGAAGCTGAAAGAACTTGAGGAACATATCCAGCCAGTACAGTCATTAATTTTGAGGAAAAAAAAAAAAAAAAAAAAAGAAAAAGGCAATATAGTATTTAATTAACATATTAAGATCTGGTTAAGTTCAGCAAAAGCAAACAACTAAGAAAGAAGTGAAAGTTTGAAAGGGGAAAAAACAACAACAACAAAAAAACACATTGAAAAGACTTTGGGAGTCTATCCCTAAAAAATCGCTTCTAGACTTGCATATTAAAAATTTATCTCATGTAAGTACCTGGATATGTGGCCAAAGTCAATGGGAATTGCAAAGGGCAGCACCTTTGAATAACAGATCACTTCTTTAGGTCTCTTCTCAGTTACAGACATAAGGCAAACACATTTTACTCTTCCTTTGAATTATCAACCTTACTGAGTACTAAATAGTTCTATTTTTTCTTAGAGAATAAGTCTATTATTAATAATTTTTCATCATAAAAATACAATATAATTAGAAAAACTACCTTGTGAGGGTTTTGAAGTCTGTGGATACTCATTTCATAATGCTACATCATGCCACTTGCAAAAGGAAAAGAGAAAAAATAGATTTCCTAGTTTATTAATAATATTTTAGTTGTATGTATAACATAGGTGTTAAGAAATATATTACACTATGCAATGCAGAGGTGCTTTCCCAGGAGTCTTCATAACTCCTCTGAAATTTCTGAGAGCTTCTGGCTCTGCCCCATGCACGGTACACCCGGGCTGTGTGGAGGTGTCGGGGAAAGTGATGGTAGTTCTCTCAGCCACTGCAAGCAAGGAAGTGTACACTTTAGCTTTTGTCACAAAACAGGAGAGCCGTGTTTTATTTTACAAAGGGGAAGAACAAAGGCAAAACAGATGATGGTCCTGGCAATAAAAATCTGTAGAAAATTATACCAGAGCGAGGCACTTGGCCTGAGTGCTTGGCCTGCACTAGAGGCAGAGAGCATGACATCTTCAAGGCCAGTGGAAGGCAGCCTCTCTGAGCCAGTGCTTTGCTCCTAGCATTGCAAGTGCAGAGACCAAGGCACTACCTGCTCACTGCCTCTGCATCTCCTACAGTGGGTGATGACTTCAGAATGTTCTCAACACTGCAGGAGTGCTGAGGGTTTTTTTGTTTGTTTGTTTTGCTGTGTGTTTTTTTTATGTGTGTGTGTAGTTCAGTCACATTTTTATATTTCAGTGACATACATGAACAAGATCTGATTGGTAAGGTACACATGCAAGTCATATCTTATGAGGCAAAAAGGCATCTCTTTAATTACCTGAAATGACTAAAATCCTCAAATAAACCTGCATCTATTGACCCATGTAAAAACCAGAGTCAGATACCGTCAGCTGTATTTGTTCTGTTTCTGGAAAGAAGAGAAAAATTCTTCAAAGCATCTTCCTTACAGTTTTTCTAGATTTTTATCTGGATGAAGAACAAAGAGCTATAATAATATAACTATATTCTGAAAATGGTGGGAAAATCACATTTTATATTTGAGTTAAAAGAAAAAAGAGCTGGGAAGCGCTCTCACAGGTGCCAAGTACAAAAACCTCAGAAGAAAACTCCCTATAAATCAGACTGAACGTAACATAGTAACAGGCCAAATTCAGTTTAAAGAGTGAAACACAAAGACACAATATTATTGGAAGGAAAGGAAGGAAAGGACATTTTTTTTTTTTAATATTAAAACCAATTCATGTCCCAAAGTTCATTTTTAGATGACTTTTAGTAGAAACGAGGGCACAATTCAAACTATGACCTGAATTATTTATTTTTAGTTCAAAACAAATATGTTTTTTTTACTTAAAGAACTAAAAAAAAAGGCAGCAAAAGACCCTATAATTATCTCTCAAATACTTTTTCTCTTGAAGTTGCTATTATAAATTTTTCTTCTTAAAACAAACTACTCTTTCATCATTTTAGCTTCTGAGTGTACTGAGAGAAAAATATATGTATATATATATATCACTTTTTAAAAATTTTATCACCAACCTTTCAATATTATATAGTTCAGTCCTACAATCCACATTTTATAAACTAGTCAGGCCTTTCTGGCATGGAAAGGAAGCAGCAGTCAATTTCTTAGATGGAGGAGTGACAACTGTCAAAGATTAATGGCATTAATGTTTACTGATATGGCTGACAGCCAAGCACCACTTTTTGACATTTCATCTCGGTAAAATATTAGTTAAAACGGGTGCAAATACCTATGATGTGCTGTAACTTCTGTTTGTCTTCTGAGACCCACAAAGCAGTGAATCCCATCAACCCCTTTGACTCTTGGTAGTAGAGGGGTCTTGGTCTCTCAGCAGTCAGACCCTAGAAGAATATTTTCAACTCTCCTTTTCACAAGTAAATGATATGAAAGACTGTAGGAAGTGTGGATATGAGGACTCAGGTGGAAGCAGTCATTAACACAAGTGTATTTACACAATGCTCTCTGTAGTGCTTCCAACAGGCAATGTCAAATAACACAAAAATTATTTGTATCCCCAAAGAAGAAAACAAAAATAATGGCTGGAGGTAGGCCTTATGGAACCATATGCTGACACCAAATGACATGTAGCCATTGCCGTTATTCTTTCAAGTGGCGTTAGGATTGCTCTTTTTTTTTTTTTTTTTTTAAGCTAGGTAGAGCCAAAAAGTACACAATTCAGACAATGCATTTTTATATTTAAGAGTCTTTGAATCACTGTAGAGCCACTTCTGCTGGAAACCCTAGGCATTACACTTCCAAGGGAAAAAAAAAAAAAAAAAGGTTAGTGCTATGCTCAAAGGACTAAAAGTGACCCAACCCAGCAAAGATATGTCAGAACTTGCAGTCAATTTAAACTGAAAGTGACAAATCTACAGTAGCAGAATGCAGATTTTAGAAAGTGGCCCCAGTAGATTAATTTCATACAATATTTCACCAGGGATTTTAATTACTTAAGATGGGGAAAATAACAACTTGCAATAAATAACAGGAAAACAATATAGAACATTCTAGGCATGACCACATTAATGAAAAGTCATTGCAAAAGTTCTTTAAAGTCAAACTCTTAAAGCCAAGCATTTCCATCCAAAAATGAGTTTTTAAGAATTCTGCATGAAGTCAGCTGCCTGTCTGTTCACTTCATTGATATAATTGTTGCCACAGCAAAACAGGCCATTTCAACTGGTCTTTTCCAAATGGATCCTTGATAATCAATTTTGAATGTTTCAAAGGTTGGCAGAAATCCTCTACCATGCATTCACTCTACTGTATTGATGCAGGAGCAAAAAGATTATTTTCATGCCAACTAGTCATGAAATATATATATATATATATAGAAAAATTATGCTATTCTTTAAAAAAATAAAAAGAAATGTATATTTATTGATTGGGGAAAACAAGGAGAGGAAGACATATGAAGAATCTGCCACACAACAGAAACTAAATAAAATTATCTATAGAATGAGATTATTATTTTTTTTTGCTGTAAACTACCGATACCACCAAGAAAAGTAAACTGACAACGTAGTCTGAACAAACTCAAACAACATTCTTTTTCTGCAACCTTTGCATTACCTAGCTGATTATTCTTCAGTGCGCACGCACGCACACACACAAGCACACACACACACACACACACACACACACACAGTGCAACAATTTATTTTAATGTAATGCTGCCCCCTTGTGCTTTTGTATACAAGGAAGTTTTTGTCAATAACCAAGGTTTGTAGCAACTAAAGAAATGCAAGAAATCAGCCATTCCCTCAGCTTTCTAGGCTCTGAGCTTTCTTGCAGATTTTTTCACTTGAGCAGTAATATGATCTTATGATCTTATGCAACAATCAGCAGACTTAGGGCCTAAGGAAATATAAAGCATATATTAACATAAAAATTAAAGATAGGGTAGAAAGAAAGCATGCCGTGTGGGGGTGAAAGACTGAAAATGAAGGCAAAGGTCAGATCAAATAAAGTTAAAATAATCTACTGAAAATAAGTGGAAAATAAATGTTTAAGTTTTATATGTTAAGTTGTAGTATGCCAACATGAAGAAACAGAGTTTGCAGAGGAAAGCAAAGAAAAAAAGACAGGGTAAGATGAGAATGAGAATTCAATAGCTCAGGAAATCTGAGCCCTTCATACAGGAATCTAGTGCCAATCAGTCTTGGTTTACCAACTTTCAGAACCCTTGCCATAAGGACTTGTCTGGTGGCCCATGTGAAAGGCATTATGAACTTTTGAGATGATCATGCTAAAAAGGTACCTCTGCAAAAATTTGGCTCAGAGTCAATTATCTACTGTCTTTGTAGATTTAGCAACCAGGGACTGTCTGATAAATTTGTCTTCGTTAGAGATGGTCCCACACGAAATTGTTAATTGGTTGAGCTACAGGGAAAAAGTTTGCTTGATATCATTCCGTATGGCATAGTCTGTGGCTGAAGACAACTCACTCTAGCATCTTTCAAGAACGCTAAGATTTCAGAAATTTCATAAGACAAAGTAAGGCATTTAGGCATGATACAAAGCCATGGATGTATAATATCAATAATTACATCCATCTCATGGCTTTGACCTTTAAACTACCCCTGCATACTGAAGCAACAATTCTGTTTGATAACTATTTCCTGTAATTCCATATGAATAATAATGATAATGCATTCATTTACTTCTTATATGCATATGAGGCAGAAGATTTTGTTTAAAAACATACTGATTGTTTTCAAGCTTTCTCAGAGCTTGCAGATTATCAGTGAGCTCTTCCAATCACTGAATATATATCTATACATAAATATCTATATACTTTCTCTTTGTGTGTGCTGTATCCGGGTTACTGAATACATTTGTGACCCCTGCTGTTTGTTTTTTGTTGTTGTTTGTTTGTTTGTTTCTTTTTCTTTTTAAATCTCAGAGCTGAAAAAGTTATCGGTAAATAAAACAAAGCAGAAAAATATTTTTGGTCAACAACTGTGATAATTACAGGCAACTTTTAGCAACATAAATATATATATATGTAAGCATTTTGTTCTGACTAAACAAAAGATTTCCATTTTCAGTTAGAATTGGTTTTGCATACAAATATACTATATGTACAATTTAATTATTTCTAAGTATTGACAAAGTCAATGATTTGTTTCAATCTGAATGACACCTTCAATTTGAACTGAAGCAATGTTTCAGCTTTTCAGAATGTGAAAGAAAAATTAAACATTTTTAATTTAACATTGACCTGAAAAAATTTTCAACTGTGTTGAAATGGCTTGGCCATTGACCTGAATACAACCCAGCATGGTTATTCAAGGAGGTTTATTCAAGGAGGTTTATTCAAGATCTACTTTAAATAGGTTTTATCTTCAGAATTTCTACTCTTTGACTTGTTTTATTACTTATTATCATTCTTATTAATTCTTGATATAGAAACTCAACAGATGTCATGCAAATCTGAGTGTCTGTAGTGTATTATTAGAACGTGTGAAGTAGTATGCAAAGTGACATCCTCTGGTTTTGTCCTCTCTGTCTTGAATGTAGATCTAAAAAGTCAGTAATTTAAGTATACTGTCAGCCTGTCTCAAGCTATGCTACTTATTTTTGACCTACACATTCTCACTTTTCTTCTCAACCTACACCTCTCACATAAACAAAATTAACTTGGCCAGAGCCACAAGTTGAGTGTCATCCCCTATGGATGAGTGCCATCCTCCATGGACGAAAAAATGTGCTGTAAAGCAACAACAAAACCTGTAAGGGAATGGTCTGGTCACAATACAGGCTCTATGTTTCACCACCCATGCCTCCAGGCTGCTGTTGGGAAGGAAGGTGCCATAGAGGTAGATTCTGGGGCAGAAGGGGTTGTGGTAGGGAAGACTGTGGCAGCCCTTCATTGTCATACCATTCCTGGCACTGAACTTGGGATTCAGAGAGATGTAAGTAATGGCACTACGCCCATTTGCACATGAGCAAAGCTGTGCGTATGCAACAATCTGATCAGCTGCCTGTTATTTTGCCCACCGGCCATCCTAATGGTGGCTGTAGAATTGTAACATTTCTTTCAATAAATTAAATGGGGGGGGGGGAAAAAATAAAGGTTTACTTTCAGTTGACATACTTTCAGTTGACAGCATGGCTAAGGCTACAGGAACGTTTGGCTAATGATAGTCCTTCAGAATGAGCTCCAGGTGGGACCATTCTCCCCGGCTGCGGTGTAGAGCACATTCTTTACATCTGGTCCTGTTCGGACTGGCCCGAGGGCTACTGCATGAACTATTTCCTGCTTAATTTGTTCAAAGGCTTGTCGTTGCTCAGAGCCCCATTCAAAAGCATTCTTCTTACAGGTTACTTGGTAGAGCGGGTTTACAATCAGACTGTAATTTGGAATATGCATTCTCCAAAACCCCACGACACCTAGGAAAGTTTGTGTTTCTTTTTTGCTAGTTGGTGGAGACATAGCTGTTATTTTGTTGATCACATCCATTGGGATTTGACGACGTCCATCTTGCCATTTTATTCCTAAAAACTGGATCTCTCATGCAGGTCCTTTAATTTTATTCTGTTTTATGGCAAAACCGGCCTTCAGAAGGATTTGGACTATTTTCTTCCCTTTCTCGAAAACTTCTTCTGCAGTGTCACCCCACACATTGATGTCATCGATGTACTGCAGGTGTTCAGGAGCTTCCCCCTGCTCCAGCGCAGACTGGATCAGTCCATGGCAAATGGTAGGGCTATGTTTCCACCCCTGGGGCAGCCGATTCCAAGTATATTGGACTCCCCTCCCAGTGAAAGCAAACTGTGGCCTGCACTCTTCTGCTAGAGGGATGGAGAAAAATGCATTAGCGATATCAATTGTGACATACCACTTCGCTGCCTTTGATTCCAGTTCGTACTGGAGTTCTAGCATGTCCGGCACTGCAGCACTCAGTGGTGGCGTGACTTCGTTCAGGCCACGATAGTCCACTGTTAGTCTCCACTCACCATTAGACTTTCGCACTGGCCATATGGGACTATTAAAAGGTGAATGAGTCTTGCTGATCACTCCTTGGCTCTCCAGTTGACGAATTAGCTTATGGATGGGACTCAGGGAGTCTCGGTTGGTGCGATATTGCCGCCGGTGCACAGTTGTGGTAGCGATCGGCACTTGCTGTTCTTCAACCCTCAGCAACCCCACAACAGAAGGGTCCTCTGAGAGACCAGGCAAGGTAGACAACTGTTTAATGTCCTCTGTCTCCAAGGCAGCTATGCCAAAAGCCCAGCGGAACCCTTTTGGGTCCTTGAAATATCCTCTTCTAAGATAGTCTATGCCAAGGATGCACGGAGCATCTGGGCCAGTCACAATACGGTGCTTTTGCCACTCATTTCCGGTTAGACTCACTTCAGCCTCCAATACAGTTAACTGCTGGGATCCCCCCGTCACACCATAAATACAGATGGGCTCTGGCCCTTTATTGCTTGATGGCATTAGAGTACATTGTGCACCGGTGTCTACTAAAGCCTTATACTTCTGTGCGTCTGACGTGCCAGGCCATCGAATCCACACAGTCCAATAAACTCGATTGTCCCTTTCCTCCCCCTGGCTGGAGGCAGGGCCCCTCTAGTCCTGGTCAGAATCTTCGTTTCTGTGTTTAAAGCACTGCCTGCTGGAAGTTGGAGCAGCAAACTTTTCAGAGAACCCCTTTTTCCCAATTGTTTTCTTTTGCAATTCACGTACCCGTGCCTCTAGGGTCGCAGTAGATTTTCCATCCCATTTTCTCATGTCCTCTCCACGGTCACATAGGTAAAACCACAGGGTGGCGCGGTGTGTGTGCCCACCATATTGTCTTCCTTGCATAGATGAACGTCTACCCCTAATAGCTGAGACACTGGTTTGTACAGGTGGGAAGGAAAATAATCTCTCTTCAAGTTGGTGGATCTTTTCAGAAAGTTTCTCCAAAGTATTCTCTTTTAGCTGGTGGACACTGGTTTGTTCAGGTGGAGGGGAAGATAATCTTTCTTCAAGTTGGTGGATCTTTTCAGAAAGTTTCTCCAAAGCATTCTCTTTTAGCTGGTGGGCACTGGTTCGTTCAGGTGGAGGGGAAGATAAATTCTCTTTAAGTTGGTGGACCTCTTCAGAGAGTTTCTCCACAGCTGAGACACAGGCCTGTAGGGAAGAGGAGAGATTTCCTTCGTACTGCCGGATTATTTTAGTCACTTCATTCACTGGGGGATTCTCCTCCTCTTTCCAGGTTAGTATTGCCAATGAGCTGGCATATGATGATGGTGCACTCCGTACAAACTTCCGCCACATGGGTGGTGTACACTGGACTTCATCTGGATCTGTGGATGTTTGTGCGTCGTCTAGGTCCTTATAAATTACTTCCCGTACGGCTAATTCCCTCAGGTACTGAATTCCCTTCTCCATGGTGGTCCATTTGCCTGGTAGACATACAAGTTCTTCCTTGAAGGGATACCTTTCCTGCACAGCTGACAGGAGACGCCTCCAGAGGCTGCGAGATCGTGCTCCATCTCCAATTGCTTTGTCAATGCCTGCGTCTCTAGCAAGGGATCCCAGCCACCTGGCTTCCCTGCCCTCTAATTCCACACAATTGGCTCTGGTGTCCCAGCACCGGAGCAGCCAGGTGACAAGCTGCTCACCTATACAGCGACCAAAATCTTTTCGCACATCTCGTAGCTCACGCTGGTATAGAGTCCGGGTAGTTACTGTTGATTTTTCGACATCCCCATCCTCATCTTCAGTCTCCTGCACCTTTGATGGCCCAGCCTCATCTTCACTATGCCCAGACTTTGCAGAAGACTGTCTGCGTTCTAAACGACCTGAGTCTCTATACCATTTTTTCACCTTGTCTACAGGGGCAACTTGCACTGCTACAGCTCATTTCTCTGACCCAGCCACAGGGTCTGCCACAGGGGTTGGAATACCCTCTGCGGGGTCAACTTGCACTGCTACAGCTCGTTTCTCTGACCCAGACACAGGAGTGGGAGCAGCTGCAGGAGCTGGAGCTGCTGCAGGGGCTGGAGTGGCTGCAGGAGCTGGAGCTGGAGCGGCTGCAGGAGCTGGAGCTGGAACGGCTGCAGGAACTGGAGCGGCTGCAGGAGCTGGAGCGGCTGCAGGAGCTGGAGCGGCTGCAGGAGCTGGAGCTGGAACGGCTGCAGGAACTGGAGCGGCTGCAGGAGCTGGAGCGGCTGCAGGAGCTGGAACTGGAGCGGCTGCAGGAGCTGGAGCTAGGTTGCTAGTAGCATCAATTGCAGCTCGATAGGCACAAGCCAGACCCCAGCACGCTACAGTGATTTGTGTCACTTTGGAACTGCCAGAGTCATGACACCTTTTTTTCAAGCATTCTGCCAGCTTTTTAGGATTTTGCAGTTGTTCAGGGGTGAATGTCCAAAACACTGGAGGTGACCACTGCTCTAGAAGCCTGCCCATATCCTCCCACACTCCCTGCCACTCGCAACTATCCCGCCTCAAGACAGATCTCCGGATGAGATTCCTAAGTAGTTGTTTAACCCTCAACAAAACCTGAAGCGCATTCAGGAGACATAACAACAAGAGCAGGCTGGTCTGAGTATCCCAAGGATATTCAACATCTCGGAGAACCACCGTAACTAGCTCGGGGGATAAGAGGGTGGTGGTGAAGGAGAAAGGGAGAGTGAACAGGTAGGGAAACATGTCTTCCCCTGTCCCCTTCACAGATTGGCTCCCTAACAAAAACAGGCAATAGGTGTAATTGCTAATAGTTTCCGAGATACGGTTTCCAAAGTATAGAGTCGACGTCAGTGCTGAGTACAAATACCAGGTTAGAGTCGTAACCAGGTATTTCATCATTTCATAAGCCATTGTTACACCGCACAGTACCATAACAATTTTAAACCAGGGCCCGGAAAGGATAAACAGTGCAACAGGGAGCACATACAGAAAGTAACGCGCTATAAAACTCAATTTGGAAAACAGGCACAGCAGACTGGAGATTAAGGCAATCAACATCGTGACTAGCAACTATTAAGCAGGTCCAATACTTATACCAATTTTAGTTTAACACACTCTGGTCAAATTTGTCGATATCTCAACCCTTCGAGCCCCACATTGGGCACCAAAAGGACTGTTGTGGTTTAACCCGGCTGGCAGCTAAACACCACACAGCCGTTCGCTCACCCTCCCCCCTCCCTCTCTGGGATGGGGGAGAGAAACGGGAAAGTGAAGCCGGTGAGTTGAGATAAAGACAGTTTATTAAGACAGGAATATAATAATAACAATAATAATAATAATAGTGATAATGATAATAGTATTAATAATAATAATGTGTAAGAAAACAAGTGATGCACAATGCAATTGCTCATCACCCGCTGACCGATGCCCAGCCTAACCCCGATCAGCCGGCCCCCCCACCCCGGCTAGCCACCCCTATATATTGTTTAGCATGATGTCAGATGGTATGGAATACCCCTTTGGCCAGTTTGGGTCAGCTGTCCTGGGTCTGTCCCCTCCCAGCTCCTGCTGCACCCCTAGCCTGCTCGCTGGCAGGACAGAGCGAGAAGCCGAAAAGTCCTTGGCCTGGTGTAAGCACTGCTCTGCAACAATTAAAACATCAGCATGTTATCAGCGCTCTTCTCATCCTAATCCAAAACATAGCACCCTACCAGCTACTAGGAGGAAAAATTAACTCTGTCCTAACTGGAACCAGGACAGATAGCTAAATGCTTTCTGAGGAATACATAAGTAATTCCTGTTCATTATTTCATTTCTGGTTTTGTGAGCTTTGATGGAAAAAGATTGCTAGGCTTAATATCCCAGTGCTTATAATTTCTTCCAGTTTCCCTAACTCAATTCATTTGGATTCTTTTCAGATACTAAGCTTGTCTTTTCTATTATTTGACCTACCTTGTATTTTCCTCACTTTCCTCCATTCTCTGTATTCACAATCAAATATATTTTCAGATAGATTTATATTTAGTATTTTTAAGAAACTTTTGCTTTAGTTACTGTTACAAATATTATTGGAGGACTTAATACACATAACCCACCACCTTCTTCCAGCATTTCAAAATTCATTTCATTATTCACAAAATCTACAGACATCTGCCTTAGTTCAGACCCTTCCGGATAGCGAAGGAAAAGTCCCTTGGGGGCAAGTCAGAGTAAGAGAGAACTTATGTTTCATATTGTTTTCTGAAGTTTTCTTTGGCGTTCTATTGCCTACACTAGGATTTTTGTGAAATAAGGCTCCTAAATTAAAAATAAAAATAAAAATTGAAAATTCAGTGTCAAAGTTAGGCTATATGTATGCCCCCCAAAGTATTAGGAATTTGCTGTAGTAAGCACAGTGCTATCTGATCAAATATTTAACCTTGAACAAAATCTAAAAAGAACTTGAAGTTAATTTAATTGTTGCAGTATAACATGTTGTGTGAAAAGCCAGGTAGTCCAAAGTGAATTTTTAAGTCTGTCTAAGACAAAAAGTACTGGCAGTATAAGAAACAATTTAGCCAATCAATTTCTAAACAACTCCTGAATCTATTTGGCACAACCTGGATCAAAGCCAGCCTTTTGTATTAAAAGTGAGAAGTCTTGCCCCATTTACAGAATGGAGACTACTTGACCTGCATGTAGAGTCCTGTTTTTACCAAAAGATCAAATTCAGGACAAATGTATTTGTGGAATGACCCAGTCACACAGTAAGAAAGCATTAACTGTTGTAGTGGCACAGCTTATCCACAAAGTTTTGCTGCCTGAGTCACTGGCTGACACCATTCTTGTACATGACAGCTTGAATGTCTGTGTTAGCTTTGTAGCCAGAAGCATACAACGTTGGAGACACATCTGGAAATTGGGTTTTATCTCATCTAAGCCCAGAATCTTCAGTACTTCTTAGATTTATCTGGGATGAAAGTAAAACCTTTCCTAATTGCTTGTGTATTTCTATTTCCAGCCTTTTTTTTTTTTTAAAAAAAAGGCCGGGGATGGGGATGGGGGGGGGGGGGGACGACTACTGAAGGAGGAGGAGAAATAATGTGTTCTTTTTACAGACTGATTCATCTATGGATAAAAATATGTTTTAATTAATTTTTGTTTGACCTAGACAATTTAACTCACTCCTAAAGATATATATACATATTTATATATATACTTAAAGTCCCCTACATTCTATTTGTGAGTGAATCCAAGATAAGTGTTGATTGAAAACATGTGCAGCACATTTTGTGAAAAGCCAATAGAAAATTAAAAATAGTATTGCTCACAGTGAAATAGAAAGCTTATGATAAGGATATTGAGACTTAATTCGTGAGAAGAAAAAAAAATGGGCTGGGTTTCAGAAAGCATTTTTTAATGGTGAGATCTGATGAACTACAGCAGAGTCTCCCAAGACAGGAGTCTTATTGCATGAGTTTCTTAAAACAATGCAAAGCACTCAAGAATAGAGTGTAGGGAACAATCTAAATTGGTCCCCCGGGTAAGGACTAGCTGACCTAATTGGTATTTCCCATCTTTAATTTATGTGATCATACAGTATGCTGTTATCTTTTCATTACATTAACACATAGGGTCAAACATTCCTCCAGTGGAGTTTCATTGGCACAAGCAGATTTGCAGCAGCACTCAGTTTGGCCCACACTATTTAAATATGAAATGAATTTCAAACACGGCTGTAATAAGCCATATGAAATAATATTATTCTCAAGCAAGGAGACCATGTGGTTCCCCGATAAGAAAGACAGATAATTTTATCAATGCAAACTTTATAAAACATAATACCCATCTAATAGTCCATGCCAGAAGAGCACTAAACTACTTAGAGCGGTAAATAAAATATTAGTTTGGAAAAGTATTTGGATTCTTCCTCACATTATTGCAATGTTTTATTCATGTCCAACTCCTATATTCCCTTCATTCTGTTAATCTAAGTGACCAACATGTGATCAAACAGCACAGTTCTGTACAGTTCAGCTTCCTTTGAGATTGCACTGCACCTCCATCACCTTCAGGGCAAGAGGAATGCCATTATGGCATTCTCAGTTTGTAAATACATGCCTTTTAATTTGTCTGTCAATCTCTTTTCATTAAGCCACATCACTAATATCAAGCAAAACACTGTTACGTTCTAGAGCAATCATTAAATGATAGCTTCTGCAAAATGGCAAAAACACATTTTCTGAAAGTAAGTGAAAATGGGAGCCCAAAATAGTTCTATTAAGAGATCTGCCAATGATGCTGAGATGTTGTCTTTAATAAGCAGAAACATGGATAATAGTTCTCTATGGTTCAACTTTTTATTTTACTCTTGTTCTGTCAAAAAGAGGAAACCAAAATCTCTGAAAGACTATTATTCTGATTTTTCTTTAAAATGCTAAGTGAACATATGTAAATGATGTGCCTTTATTTACTTATCTGTAAAATGATTTTGGAGTCTTTCTGAAATTATTGCAAACCACCTCATAGGAGTTGCAACACTATGTCAAATTTGTAAACTTGCAGCATTTATTAGAATTTTAGGTATTGAGAGAGTTGCTCAAAAATATTTTATCTAAACTGGTTTATGATGGACAGACAAATAAATGGTTAATAATCAATCAAGCAACAACTCAGTTTTCTTTATGAAAGCCAAAACCAGAACTACTCAGACTCAGAAATACAACTTTGCTGCCTCACAGGAGCTGTATCAAGAAGCTTACGTATCAAGTCTTTGGGACCAACACCCAAAGATGCACTAAATTGCAAAGGAGGATGGCAGTGGAATATTATAGAAGATGTAGATTATGTTAATAATGCAGGAACATCAGAGTAATTTCCGGTCTCTCAGACTGACACCCGTGGTCTGACCACATCCAGTCTCCACACTGGATCTCACCTGACACTGAAAACATGATAGAATTAAATAGCAGTAGTCCCCACAGTCAGCTATGGAAACTATTCTTTTTTCAGCCCATTTATGTCTTTGATAGAAGATGCACAGAAACTGAAATTCTGGTCATGACCACTTAAGAAAAATATTCATTTAACCCATCTCATGCACTTTAAACATGTTAATCTCCGTGAGGACAGGCACTGAGACCTATCAATAGGACAGAATCCATATTGAACTCGACACAAGATGATGTGTTCAAGCTTTATATGACTGAGGCTGCAAAATCTGACAGATTATTATTCTCAGGTAAAAGAAGTTATAACAGAAATTGCATTAATTTCTCCTAAAAGATTTTTTTCCTGTTTAAAATTTTGTTTTGATTTTGTCAAGAGCAAATATTAATACTTTTCTTTGAAAATGAAAATAAATGTGTGTGTTCTCTTCTTGTCATTTTGTTTCCATACCCTGAGAAATATGCTACTTTTAATCTTGTCTCAGGGAAAAAAAAAAATAAAGAAAAAAAAAAGGTAAAGACAATCATATGAAAGATGAAATTTCAGTGATAATTACTGCATGTCAAATAGGTGTATGAAGCCCAGTACATAAAATGCTTTTATCATCTGGGGAAAAAAGACCCTGAAAAATCTATGAAGTGTCAGAAACAGGGTGAGAATTGTAAAGCTATCCTATCTACCGTACCAAAAGGTTACTTCATCAAGTAACTTACAAGTTAGAGGCACACATCACTGTTGAGGGAAAAGTAATTTGTTGTAATCATTTTTAATTATAGTTATTCTTAATTATCTTTGCTGTATGTTTAAACATTAAAATACAAACAGTGCTGCCATAGCACAGATGGCTGGTGCCTGCTATGCAGACTGTCAAGCTTCATTTGAGCACCACTGTCATTTTTTCCTTACAGTTGTAACTTAAAGTAATAATGCACTTTCTCTGAACCATAGTTATTCATGTTTTAAAAACAATACCTAAGGTATCTATTATAAGGTATCTAAACAAAGACATTCTGAAGCAAAAACCCTTTCTATAAATCCCCCTAACGCACAAAAGCATTTGAAACCTGAACCCCAAAATTGAATGTACTACTAAACTCATATTCGTAATGGAAATCTTAGTGGATAACTCCAGCTATAAGCGTCTGAGATCAAGGTGTTCAGGGCAGGGGAGCAATCCCTACAAAAGGAACAAATTACTAGATTTTGCTATCCTTCCTCGTCCAATTGCAGTTAGTTTTGTCTTTGAAAATGTTTTAGATAATAAATAGGTGGTAGTGGCGGGTGTTCTCTTTATACTTCCATATATTGATACAAGTATATTGTTCCTTGTGTTTCCTTATAACATTATGTACCATTTGCCCTAAACCAAACTTCAGTATTTCTGAAATGAGATATCACAGTTGCTGTGAATCTCAACCCAACAATGTCAAAATAAGTTCAAAATTAGATGAGAGAGGTCTTCATTCTGGGAGACAAATATTTCTTCAAAACAGTACCCAGGAACATGCAGAACAGAGGAGAAACAAGAAAGAGCTACAAGTGAAAATGCATGAGAAGCAACTGTGACTGGCCAAGGAAGTTCTATAAGGAAATCTGAAAGGTGCACCTGGATGAGGATACTATTTAGCATCCGGTATTTAGTATCCAGTATTCCTGGATACTAATATAAAACACTACATGGAAGAATATCAGTGCACCATAAAAGAGGGATGAATGGATGCAGGAACAGCAGCAGGCAGACCTCTATGTTAAATAATATAGCGAATTGTGCAATAAGGTCACGTGTCACATACAGGTTTGTAGTATTGTGCTATTTACATTCCTACTGTCACCTCTACTTTGCCATTATTCTATCATGAAAGTGGTAACTTGTTCTCTCCAGGAACTCCACTAGATTCATTCCAACTATTTTGTAAACCAAACTTGACGTATATTAACAATTCCATCACTTTTATGAGCAAATATTTAAATTCTTTCATTCTCTATTTCCGTAGGTTCTTAAAAGCAGTCCTAATTTGCAAGACAATGTTACTCATTTGCTTGAAATAAAAAGAGACTATTTCCATCTTGCAAATAAAAGTATTTAATTAACCTTTTTCTAATGATAGCAGAAAACAAAAATGTATATTTTTTTGAACAGACTCGATTTGGAACTCTTACTGTGGCAGGAAACCCAACCCATTGCTCTGAGGGCCTGGAATTTCTACTGAGGCCTGTGGCTCAACACCACAGATGAAAAAGTTGCCATGAATAAAGCTGATACAAAGCTCAATTTACACTTTCAATACATAGCTTAAACAAGTATATGGATTTCAAGAGAGGTCTTCACAACACATCTAGCAAAATGAGACCAACTTTCTGATTGCATTAGGCCATACTACAATGTGAATGTTAAATAACTGTTAAAGCATAACTTAAATGGATGGTTAGTAGTGTAAAGTTGCCTGTTTGGGGTTTGTACACCCATTTCACATTTATTTTGTTTGGCCATTGCATTGCTCTATCACTATGGATCACCTTATTTGGGCTCCCTACATTGCTCTATCACTATGGTTCACCTAATGCTTGTTTCAGAAGAAGAAAGCCAAGCTCATTCTGTAAAGTCCCTTACTTCATTCTCAATAACAGTACCATAGGCATCTTTCAGTATTTTATGCCGTTCTTCGATGGCCAAGTTCTAGAAATTGGCATGTTTTTTGTTTGTTTGTTTTTCCCTAGAGATTGGTCTTATTTAATATCTCATTTCTTGCATGTCTTCAAAAAGATACTATGTAGTAGTTTCTGACCTGGTTTGAAAGCCTCAGTATTCCATTATCAATTTGCTGAGCCTCCTACTGCCACACTGTATAGTTATAGTGTTAATTTTTAATATTATTTTCATGCATTTTTAAGGTAAGAGGGTTTTTTTTTATTTTATTTTAACTAGAGTGCAATAATAACATCTCAATATTAAATAAATAATGCTACAGTGTTGAGACAATTATGATTTTTTGACAGTGTTGATATATTATTGTTTCAGCTACAGAAAATCATCTGTTTCATGTATTTTGTGGGCCCTTTTTTGTCCTCTTTCTTTCTTTTTTGATTTTTTTTTATTATTATTAAATTTGTCCAATTGCCAAAATGCTTCCCTTGGGTCAACACTGACTAACACTTCAGGGTTGGATTTCTTTTTTGCTGTGAATCAATCCAATACAGAATACGTACCCCCATTTCCAAAAGATCTATAGCAAGATTCTAGAAAGAAAATAAAATGATAGCAGCAATGTTTTATGAATCAGGCTCTTTTGAAGTTAGATAGTGGGATTAAAACCTTTGTGAAAATTCAACATGGTATTGTCTTAAAATCCAAATCAGTATAAGACCCCATGATATTTTACAGCTCTTTAGTCCTTCAGAAGACTTATTTCTATCTGAAAAAAATAGTTTGCATGTATGAAAACACCAGATGCACCTCCATTTCCTAATAAATCTTAAAAGAAATTTAAGAGTAGGGAACAGGAGACATGGTTTTAACCCTAAACTTTTGAAGTAAGAAATATTTAAGAAAATTGTTCTGGATCAATATACAAAGTGATGCTTTGCATAAAAACTGAATTTTCATTTCAATAAGAAACCCCAACTGGTCAAACTACCACCACCACTCCCATTTCCCTCCCCCACATTTTTCAAATGAATTTTAAAAATTGTCTGCAGATTCATTGTAAATTTTGTTGATAAAACTGAGATAATAGTATGTACTGTTAGAGACATGAAAGAGCTTTAGAGATAAGTGTTTTTGTTTGTTTGTTTGTTTCCAATAAAAAGTAGAGCCATTTCAATATATATCAGTAGATTAAAAATTCCAGAGCTGTATGGCAACAGAGGGGTTTCTCAATTTAATATAGATTCTGGAGATTCAGTGCTCACATGCAACATCTTCAAAAATTTTGGGGGGTATGATTTTGGAGTAAACATATTCAATCATTGCCAGGAGAACTCCACACAATAGAAACAATGAGGCAACCACAAAGATAATGGTTCCTACGCACTACTCTGATGCATCAATATGCAGTTTCCCTTGCTCAGGTTCTCCCCTTCTATCCCTTATTCTCAACCATGCTGACTTTTAACTTGCACCGTTAGTAAGAGAGCTGAATTGGGAGCATTAGAATCCCCCAACTGATCTTTTCTTAAAACATAAAGTAAAGTTGAAAACCACTTCAACAAAAGGTAAAGCACTCTTAAAAACCACAGACACCTGCAAAGGTCAGCTTTAAATTAGAAGTCAATGCCATTTGGGCCAGAGGAAGGACTGGGATAAGACCAAGAAAACTAGAAAGGGACAAAGTAGTAGTGAGAATAAAAGAAATAGACAAAGTAGTTCAACATTTTCTATAAAAAATACTGAGCCACATGACATAGAATACGATGCATTTCTTCATGTTGAGAATATCATCTAGCCATACAACCTTCTCAGAACAGGAAAAGGTTACAAGATATTCAAGGCAGTATCTTCAAATGATAGCAACTGACTTAGCCATCTCTTCACAATTAAACCTTAGGTGTGGGACTGTGACAGCAAATCCTGTACACACTAACAAGACATAACAGAAAGGGATGGGGAAGGAGAAAACCACACCTATTGCTGTTCAGTCAGAATAATGCCTAGAAGCTAGGCTTGCCCAGTTAAGGGCTGGTGGCAAGGACTAATTAGAACAACCATCAGTTTCAGTAACTAAGAACACACAGGTCTGAGTGATTTCAGAATAGGCACAGCTAAAATGTCTCTTCATCTTTGCAGTTCATTTTTTCATGCTGATTGCCCAGTGCTGAGGACCAAAGGCATCAACTTCATATATTACAGAAAAACCATTATCTGAGAAATAAGATTTTCCTTTTCTTTCAGATACCCTTAGATATGGTTGTTATGTAGTCCAGAGGAATCCACTTAGTCATCAGCACCTTCAGACATAACAGAGGTAGGTAACTGGGAATTAAACAGCTTTGAGAAACAGGAGGAAATTATGTCTTTAAAATGATGGTTTTCCATGGTCTGGAAAGTTAAGTCAAGATAAATGCTTGAAAATCAGAGTCAAAATCCGTTTTTAGGTATCTGATAAAAAAAAAAATGGCTTTCAGAAGTGAAGAGTTACCTGCCAGATCAGACTGGAGTCAAATTCAGTTCTCAACACTACCGAAAATCCTTCCACTTCCTTAAGTGCATGAATATGGATTTGAGAACATAAGTTCAAGTAATGTTTTAAAATTTAGTTCATATGTATGAACCTTAGGATCTTCCCTGAGAACCAACCATGCTCTTTTTATTATTTTTTTTTTCCTCAAGCCATATTAAAGGCTAAGTAAAGGTTATGAAGTTGCAAATATTGTATCATAAGAGCAAGTACTAATTGGCCAGGCCCTCCCTGAGGATACATTTTCATAGCAACTTATCAGAATTTACCCTTACAGATTAACCTCTTACAGGAGTCACAGTAGCCCAATGAAAGATTATGACCACACACATAAGTGACTCTGAAAGCCATAAATGACAGAGTCTAACTCCTAAAAAAAATAATATAGACTTTTTAGCTTCTCTGACCTCTGTCTCAGGGCACTGCCCTTTTGTATATATAGATGTGGACAACCTCAGCACAATGGTATGATGAGACCATAATTCTAATTGTAGAGGTTGGAGATCCACTATAGAGAAATTCAAGGTCAATGACAAGCTAGGTAGTATATCCAGATCATCTTCCTCCATGCTTAAATTTTAGATAGTATCCAGAAAGCTACTTTAGTGCCTGCAAAGCCTAAGCATGCATAAGTGAACTAAAGCGTGGTTCATTTCTAGTATTCTTTCCTTCTACTTTTAAAGGTTTGACATTGGCAGAGCAAGTAAAAGTGTTTCTAGTGCAATAATCCCCAAAACAAGGGTCAGAACATCTGGGTTCAAAAAATTTATGCTGATTTACATGAACGGCGGATTTGGCACATGATGTCTAGCAACAAAAAGGTGCATAGATATTCCAGGACACCTCTGATCACTGGACTGGTCATTTGTCATGTTCCTCTCTCTGCTGGGGTCTCTGTGTCAATCAAGTGGACTCAACTGTGTTTAACAGATTTTTATTTTATTTTTTTTTAATCACTTAGGCAAAACATCTGAGTGCCTCTTATAGGTTTATTTATTCATTACATGAATCTCTTTGTTAGATATAGTCTTTGCTAATGGAACTGGACAAACCTTTTAATTCCCTTATTATGTGTGCAGTTTGATTTGCAGAAAACAGTGGAACAGCATATTTGGATTGAGAAGTGATATCAGAAGCCAAGGAAACAACTTGTACACAGTTCATTTTATTCCTTTGCTTAAAACAACTCTGTTAGATAAAACAGCCATTAAATATGGAGAACTGCACACAACATGTTCAGTGCATTGTGCTGAATACGAGAGGCAACACAGTGCCTCTCACAAAGATCCATACAGTGTTTTTGGTGGTGGTGGTGTGTGTTTTGTTGTTGTTGTTGTTGTTTTGTTTGTTTGTTTTTCCTGGTTCTATTAAAAGCACAAAAGATCAGCATGTCTCAGGACCAATCCAGACAGAAGAGCCAAACCCAATCATAATTCTAACTCTAAATAAACCAGAATAGTCTATACAGTTGCTGATTTGAATTCCCTTCAAATCTGTAAGTGTTTGATCTTTGATTAACCCTATCTCCCTATCAAAATCTACCAGGTATGTTGACTAAGATTAAACACTTAAGCAACTGGTGATATTTTTATTTCTGTAACAATATACTGGGAGACTTCATGCTGGGAGGACTAATTAGTATCCAATCCTGTAAACCTTCCAAAAGCACTAAGAACACAAGAGAGTTCAGCAGAAGACCCTTGCAAAAGAGCAGGGAGTACTCAGGTCGAGGGATGAACACAGTGTGACTCTACGTGCAGCAAAAATCTACAAGACAAACATTTCGTAAATGGGAGCACAAGGCCACAATAACACCTTGTGATACAGGCCATAACACTATATCATGCTGACTGAGCACCAGATTTATGCTCTCTAGGCCTCTGAATCTGTGGCCCTTCTGTAGTACACAGATGATATGGATTAATGCATTGTTTCTCAGGTCTTTGTTACATAATGTTACCTAATCCTTATTTAAGACATAATTGTATTATATAATATACCTTGAAAAGGTAAGTCACACATACTTGATTTGCCCAATGCTTTCTTCAAAGCACAGTATTCTAACCTTTTCTCACCTCCTCCTTAAAAGGATATTTACACTATCAAGGTCACCAGGAAAAAAATATTCACTATTTACTTTCTTCCTCAAGAACTGAATCAACTTGCTAATACTGCAGTTCCTACACAAATTTATATTCTTGGCCACTTAGATCTCAGCCTAGAATTATTTTACTTTACAGCCTAGAATTATTTTACTTTACACACACACAAAAAAATTAACCCATAAGTGAAAGAACTAGCTTCCCCACTTAATGAGAATGGAATTGCTGAGGTTTTTTTCCAACAAAAAAATTAGTTCTATTTTGGCCTTAAAACTGACTCTTATTCTGACTCCCATTGTACTTTGTTCACTCAGCAATGGGAAGAAAATCAAAGTTCTCTCAATATTTCATAGAATCTACACCAAATTAATTGCATATCTTTGTCAAATTTTCAAGATACTGCTTTTGAAAACCACTATTTTTCTTAAATAATATTTTTTTTCATACAAAACCAGCCACACGAGAAGCTCTATTCATTTTGCGCTTTCTGGATATAATCATTTAATTGTAAATTTACATTGTATAGAAGTTAGTCTGGACCACTTAACTGAGGTAAATCTGTTAATTCTTGTAATAAATATTAACACAGAAAACTGTACTTCTGGTGTGTTTTTTTTGTTTTGTTTTTTGTTTTTTTTTTTAATCCTTATCAAGACTGATGATGCTGTAAAAGCTTTTTGGAACAGATGGTTGGTTCTTGTGTGTGATGCTTTTCTTTCCTCCTCTATTTTTTTTTTAAAGCACATATTGTTAACATTTGACCTGATGTGTTCCTTTGAATAATTATTCTGGCATCTTTAAAGCAAAGAAAAAAATCTGAGATTTTTATCCTTATTAACAACCTAAATATCATTTAACAAACTAAGAAATGTCAAACATGCTTGTAAATAGTGCTAAGCATGGTAGATTTGGTGCTTTTCTCCATCAGTTTTAGTTCTGTTGTATGTATGCATTACCTTCTTTAGGTGGGTGCTGTTAGCAATTAAAGAACTGAACCTGTGTGGCACAGCATGATCTCAGTTACCCTAAGCAACTTAATTACTTTAAGGAGTTTCTCAATACATCATATGACTGGATCTCCAGTTCTCTTTCAGCTGGTGCCCAAGTGAATTACCAATGGGACTCCTTGACTAAGCAACAACTACTTAAGTAGGCAAATATTAAAAGGTCTCTACAATACATAAAACACATTGTTAAACAATGCCATGAGATGTACATAGCTGCTGTCCCAGCAGGGAAGCATTTCAGGACTTGATGTTACCAGAACAAAGAAGGATCCAATAGGAAAAAATACATCACACATAAAAGATTTAACAAACCTCTGTGCATACTCCCAGGCAACTGCGAGCCTTTTACTCATTTAATATCTCCACATACCCTTTGCTCAGATTTTAAAAACAGACATCATTTATCATCTCTCCTTTGGACTGTGGGGACCATAGCCTCTTCTTCTCCAGTGTGATAAACTGTTCCTCTTGCTCAGGGCCAGGCAACCCACTTGTTACGAACTTGCCCATGGAAGTCTCAAAGACAGACATATGAAATTCCTTTCACCCTCATAGACTTGCAAAGAATAAACATTGCTGATACATCATCTTAACTGTTTGTTGAGAGGTAGCTTTCATGGGTGTAGCAAGAGGTGCTCAATCATCATATAATACAAACAATTAGAAGCAAATGAAAAAGTCAAAGATGATATAAGGAATAAATAACAACAAAATAGGTTTATGCAGGTGAAAAATATCTTCACATTTTGAGACTCTCCTAGGCATGAAATTATCCTGAAATTTCAACCTTGTGTAGTTTGGTATAATAATATACCAAAAATGCAGTGAAAACTGCTCCACCCAAGATGTTCTGAGATCACACTTTTAGCTCTCAAGAAGAGAAAAACAAAAACAGATTCTATATTATCAACTTCCCCTAAATTTACAACTCTCAGCTAAGATAAGAGTTTCCAAAATCAAGCTTGAAATTCTAAGCATCCTCTCTTTTGAGATTATGAATTTAAAAACTGTGTGGATGCCAGAGGCAATTGTTTTTTTTTCTTGTGAGGATCTATAGCACATGTCATTACTTACACTGCAAAGTTAATGCTTACTATTTTCTGTCGCTTTAGCACGATCATCTTAACCGAAACTGTAAATATTTTGAAACAATGTAAAATTAATGCATCTTTTCTATATTTTACTTACATGCCTGTGAGTGTGTGTGCATATAAATATATTCCCATGTATTTCCATATGCAAAAAAAATGTTATCAGAGAATTAAGGTTGCCTACATTCATTCCTTAATTCTAGCCCACATAAACAGCACAGTGCTGAACCAATTTTTGCTAACTGGAAATCCAGGTCTAAAAGCATCAAGAACTATTAGTGATAAAGTCAAGATTAACATCCAGAGTAATCTGTGTCCATATCTAACATGTAAACATTCAGAGTCATTCTTATCCACAATAAATAAATAAATAAATAAATAAATAAATAAATAAATAAATAAATAAATTCTAGTTTTCATCAGCGTGCTCCCTTAGATAGATTTACAAGGGGGCTAGAGGAAGACTGTCCCTTCATGGAAAGTGCATGCTGTGATACACGTCCTGTTTCACAGTAAAGGCTGTGCTGTTTCAACATACCGTCTTCATTTATGCACAAAACCCCACCCTCAGTGATGCAGTCAACTCCTTAAAATAATACTCAGACACACCATCTTAATTTTAGTCTGAGAAACATTAATGTTACCAACCCAGACATTAGAAATATATGTAGCTGATTTATACATTAGTAGAGAAATTAAAGATCAAAAAGATTTATTAGTGTTACTCTACCATCCCCCCAACAGAGTATAATTATTCCCCATCGTATATATTTTTATGGTAATTAGACACTCAGGGCTCCATCCTACAGAATTCTAAGTGTTCTGGACCAGTCCAGCAGCGCAATTAAGTGTGTGCATAACTTAGTGCTTGTACAATCCCTCAAAAGTTAAAGCAGGTGCACAGTCCTCCCAATTTAAACACAGACAATTATTTTCCAGGGTTAGGTTCTGAGACTCAGCATACAGTAGAACAGAGCTAAATCTTTGTTTATGCCACCTTTTCATCTCTACAACTTTCCACTAACAGTTGTAGCAATGGCAATGGCACTGGTAGTGAACTCAAGCTATTGGCACGCTCTTTCTAGCAGCAACCAGGGCTAATATTCACTGAACAAGTTTGCACAACACAATTGTATTCCTTTATGTGTGTTCACATTTCAGCCAAACCAACTAGAGAAAAACTTCAAGACCACTGCAACAAGCACTTGGGAGAGAAAAAATCCTGTCCAAAGCAAACCTTAATCCAGCAATATGCTCTGTGTAAATTATGCTTGCTCTATAAGCCTGCTTCTGAAAGCATTCTGAATATGTTGCTCCAAAATGGTGGCTGTCCTTCCAGTTCCGTGGAGAAATGAAAGCAGCAGAGCAGCCCTGTTTCATGAGAGTAGATGTCCACCTCTTTATTGTACAGTGCAAATACACATACCTATGTCTTTTTTTTCTGTTCCTTCCCTCCTCTTTCTCCCCTATTTTCCTCCATGCCTCTATAAAGCACTGTACATTATACAAGCAGTTATATAAGGAAAGTTCTGCAGTCTCTAGTCTTGGATATGTCACCAAATCCAAGAAGAACAGGGCTGAATCAGTATGTTAAAACTGATTTAAACATAAGTTTAAATGTCAAAATGTATTTAAATGCCTTTAGGTTATTTATATTGCACACACACAGGAAACATATTCTATCCCAACAAGCACTTCGTAATACTTTAAACAAACATATGAAACATATGGCTAACTCTCTGCAGATGTGCATGAAGTTTATAATCTTTAATTTTTATTCCAAATACATTAATGTTTCTTACTTCAAAATGACCTGGGTAAACTGTGAAATTTGCTTAAGCTATTAAGAGTAAATCTGTCACACTGACAATTTCAAGCCATGTCCTTATTGCTAAAAGGGCATATACTGTGTGTTACAGGCTTAATGGCTATTGCTTTTTGCCCTGATGTGCACTAGTCGTTTACCTTTACATTTATTTATTTCCTGATAAGCAATCAATGTACAAAAATAGAAAAGCCAAATGATTGTGTCTGGTTCTTACCCGATCTCAGTCTAACAAAAAGGGTTTGTTGTCACGAGTAGAATCAAATCTACAGTTAGAGGATTTTGTCACTGATGATTGACTAGATCAGTATGGGAAAGCATCAGTATGGGAAAGCATCAGAACCACTACAGCTTGTCTTGTTACTAAAGGTTAGAGGTCTCACACTCTACTTAAGTCATTGACATGGACATATGCAGGGCTCAAGAAATTTATGTACATCTGTTCTGCACAAGCATTTGACTGCCTAGCTCTGTAGCTGTGTCTAAAACCCCATACTTTTGAACCTTACATGTCAACTGTATTTTATTCATGAAAAAACATAGCTACTCATGAAAATAAAGACAAGTGCATGTATAAGTATTTGCAAGACAGCTATACCCATGTGGACTTACTTATAATTGACTTTAATCTGTTACCAAATAATCATGAGACTTTCGATTTTCAAATGTAACATGGAAGCAAAATAGGGAAAAGAAAAAAAAATACTACATACTGCAAGATGTACTGTGGGGTTTAGAATTATCTACCCTCAAAGAAACAGACACAACTTGCTTTCATTGGTGATACAGGGTGTAAAATATTTCAATTCCCTGCAATAACAACTGTAACTTGGAAGTAGTTTACTTGCCCTTGTCACCAGCCTTGCATCAAGGGAACAAACAGTATTCCCATGCCCCTCAAAACAGTCTATTATTCTACCACAAAAAAAAAAGTAAGAAAACAAACAAACAAAACACCCTAGGGAATACAGTGAAGTATTCAAAAAGAAAAGTAAAGGTGTAAGCTGTTTTGGAGATAGCAAATGATCAGGGATATATTAGTTGTAAATCAGAACATAGAAGGGTTTACTCCAAGTACCAGAGACAATTTCAAACAATAAAATATCATAGAGTTTCAGGAGAGGAAAAGTGGTGGAAGATTTCATGAGCTGTGTCACTTACAGCTGCACTAAACAAAGTACTTATGGTGTACTGTGTAGAATAATTTGGCATTATTTCAGAGAGGGTTAAACAACTATTGACCCAACAGCTCTCTTCACTATTTCTCTGGTTCTAAACATCACATGTTATGTAGACTGAGAGATTAGGGTCATGCTGCTGGAAAAAAAATAACATGTGTGATGTTGTGTCAGATGTTTCTGTACATACAGCTGAAATCACTGGGAGGAAATATATGCAGGGCAGATTAGTGGACGACCTTCTAGCTTTGTCTGTCACACGAAACATAATGGGATTTTACTCAAGTGTTTTGTATGAAATTAGTAGCTAGAGGCCTGATCCAGTTCTCAATGCAGCCACATATATAACACTATATTTACTGTACGTGCAGAAAGAAACTTTCTCAAAAGATAGACTTTGGAAGTCATTCCTCATCAAGCTTCATAAAGATGTCTTTTATAGAATGGAAGGATTTCAAAAGATAATGTAGAGGAGTTGAAATCATTAATAAATTACGAGGAAGAGAGAGAATCAAAACATGAGACTGAGAAAGAGTTATAAAGGAAACTTGATCACAATGAATGCAAAGCCTGTTAGAGACAGGCAGCTGATACAGAGGGGACTGCAGCCAGACAGGAACATTGCATATGCGCTATTCCCTACCCACTGCATTGCCTTGCAGAGACAGACATCCTCTGTTACTGGTTTGGCTGGCTGCTGGGGCCATTGATAACCATATGAAACCTTGGATTTCAGTGGAGTGCTTTTAGATCAACTCATAGTGGAATGGAGTCAGGCTGTCTGTCCATTACAATCCACACTGCAAGGACCTAGAGTTTAATCTAAACAAGGGACTTATGACTGCAAGTATATCACTATATTGGCGTATCATATTGACTTTCTGATAATGTTCTAAGCCAGTCAGGTAAGAAAGAGAAAGTGCCACTGGGTACAAATTGTGGCATCAATTCTCTGCCAGACTGATCAATTGAATTTATATATTACCTCCAGCTACGCACTTAAAATCTATAGTTTCACTTCCTCCAGTGCACAGCTCACAGTTTAAATAATTGCAAATACAAATGAATTTTAAAAGGATTTAGCTGGCTTTAAATTAAAAATGTGTGAACATTGTTGTTTTAAGCACTCTAAATTATTTAATAACATGACCCAACAGATTCACTTTTCTCTTCTTTCTGTCTTTGCTTGATTTTTTTGATCCCTGATGCCTCAGTGGAGCTTAACATACCTCTGATAAACTGCAAACAGTAAAATAGTTCTCTATTTTACCCAATTAAAAAAAAACATATATCAAATTCAGTCTATGGAATAAGTAGCAAAATATAAGCAGTATGAGGACTGTTAAATCCTACATTAGAAACAGGCAAGTTGTCAAGAGAAATAAACAGTTAAAGCTGAAGTCTAAGTGCTTAAATTTAAGCAAGTGTTTAGTAGTTCTGTTATATATGAGCACTGTGGTGATATAATAAACGGAGAGAGTTACAAAAAATCCTTAGTGCATTACAGAAAAGGACTCTGGTTATAAGACACACTTGCTGAGTGTGATTTACCTTAATCAAACATTGCAACTGTTTTCTGTTTTAATCACATCTTTTGGATTAACTTATAAGAAATTTGATTCACAAGATAAACATCGCATCAAAGTAATAAATTAGGTCATTTGAACTCGTGCTAAAAGTGAACACCATCTTACATTTTTCCCCTGTTTTCTGACTTCAGTCTCTTAATGGTAAAAATGATTCATAAGCTTCTTCAGAGATAAGGGACAGATTTGATGCACTGAATATCTTGTGCATACAGAAATTGTGAAAAGTGACTTCAATGGGTCCTTACAGAGCTGGATGCAGTCCTGAATCACAGCTAAAACTTCCCTTATATGCCACTATTGATATATAGACTGCAGAATTTGAGAATAATCTTAAAAAAAAAAAAGCAGTTAATTCATCTGCAATATTAGATTCCCAATTTACAAGGGTATTGCTTATTCCCTGAGCAGAGAAATGGGATAAAATTCCATTTGTCTTCTTGCTGGGAAAAGGTATAGGTAACTCTATATCTGTTTGTCCTCACTATTCTTTTTTCTTCAATATGTTGAGAGAAAGAAAAATAATCTATTGTGTAAGGATTATAGCCTAGCACATAAAAATATAATGTTGGGAAATTTGCAAATAATTGAAGAAAAGGTATTATTGGTTTGAAGGAAAAAACAGTTATGTTCTCATTAAGTGGATAAGTATACCTCACAAAAGAAATGTTTGTCCACCATTGCTTCTTTTATTGTTAAAGTGAAAATTGGAAGTAATTTGAGATTTTTTCCCAGAGTAATCCTGCAGTTTTATTCAAATACATCTTCATCAGAGTCAACAGTAGCATCACCAAAGTGTGTCAAAAAGGCTCAATCACCCTCAGTCCTGTTTTAAGACTGTTCTGTTTATGGCATTTTTTTGTAAAGCCTGAATTAGGAGGAAGCTGCATTTACATTCAATGTATATCCTTAAGAAGTTGAAATCTTACCAGAAGCCCAGGTTGAATACAAAACAGAAAGTCATTTTTCACAGCACTGACTCCCCAGATTCATCTAGATCACTCTGGAGAGGAGTTTCTTAATCTAAACTTCAATAACATGTAGAGTTATTGGGTATCCTGTAACACATTGGATGCTCATAATTCCAGTTTGAAGTATCAAGGCCTATATAAAAGCATATACATTATTACACCCCCAACCCCAACCCCCAAATTCCCATTTACTTTCAATCTAGATAATTAATCTGAGGCTGAAAGACAGAGAAATTCTGTTGGTTCACCAATGTTCCTATACTCTGCCATATATCACCATCACAAAGCTTAGAGCTGCTGCTTTTCCGTTGCAGCCTTCCACTTACTTTCTTTGCTGTGCTCCCCAGATCTCTCCTGGATACTTCAAGCTACCACATAGCCATCAGTAGCAGTTGTGGCAGTAGCCTACAGAGTAACCCATAAGAAACAGAAAAGGGGATAGAAATATTCAGAATCCACAAGGCTGGGAGGAGGCTAGACCTAAGGGAACAACTTTAAGGACCCAAAAGGCTCAAATTTAGGGTTCATTCTTGTTTTTCTGAGTGATCCTACCATGTGTGAGGAATATCTTTAAGCTTAATGGGATTTTTAAATCAATAAGAATCACTTATTAATGGTTCAGGGAAGATTTTTTTGCACTGCAGAGTGTGATTTTACAAGATGTAAGATATTCTGCCATAGCTCTCATTCTGCAATGATGCACCACTTCCAAAACTGTGAGGTACCCACAGGAAGACTGTTTGAATGGGAAGATATTGTGGAGTGTCTGTGTGCTCTGAATTTACACCCCAGCTTACCTTCCCACAGGGTTTACTTTGTGCACAAGTTAAAGTGTGTGAAATCAGTACTGCCAGCCGCAGGGCAATTTTCGTTGATTTGTAATAAGATGTCATATACCTAATATTTACAGAGATGTTTCTGTAAATATTGATTCAAATAACTGAGACAGCTAGATTTAAAAGTTTCCATTGAAAGAATGAGTTTCAGGATGGGTTTGTTAAACATTTTTTTTCAATATTGATTTTGCATAAGAGGTGTTTTTTTGTTTGTTTGTTTGTTTGTTTTTGCTATTAGTTCTTATTGAAACCAAGGAGTATTTAATGTGGCTGTGGTTCTTTAAATGTAAAGTAAGGTAAAGTAAGCCCAGGGTTTCAGAGGGAAGTTGTAAATTGCACAGTGGTTGCCATCCTACATTCAAAGCCAAAGCAATAATCCAAACTACCAAATCCTTTCATCAAGAGGCAATAACCAACAGAACTGGATGTTGCTGCCATGTTATGGGGTACTCTGCACTGTGGCAGAACCATTTTCACATTATGTACCTAGCAGATATATGTACTAGCAATTTTCATAGGAGAAAAACATCCCTTTTAACCATCTTGTCCTCCCTGTGTGAAATCTACCCTGATTTATGCAAAATATGATACAGATTAGAAGTGATGACTCCATACAGTTAACCTCCTGATATATAAACAATTCTTCATATTCCCCCTCCACTTTCACTGCAAGAATCATATCAGTATTACTACCTTAGATATGAAATAAATCATCTCTTTTTTCCTTAGAAAAGAGAATTTGTTCAGAGAAAATCTTGAGGAAGCAGCCTGATCTGTTTGGTATTAAAGTCTTGTTTGACAAAACAAATTTGCAATAAACACTCAGAAAACAGGAGCCATGCCAGTTAGAATGATAAAAAATCATGTTGAAGAGATAAATGGATCATTAAAGAGAAAGTACTTGAATTTTCATTACAGATCTCTACACAATCACTAAAGGTTTCTGAACTTGCCTGGCTTGTTGATCTTGTGCACTCCTCCTACATCTAACTATTATGCCTAATATCCATATTTTCGAAACCTATATATTTCATCCTCTGAAAATATCATTAAAAGATCTTTGTAGCAATCAGAATTCATGAATTTTGATATGCATTGGCCTAAATGGTATAAGAACCTGTTTAGTGAGTAATAATGTGAACATCATACCTAATGATTCAGAACTTGCATAACATAAGTGATGGTATTTTGGTGAACATACGGATTTTAACTAGAGCTTGGCAGCACAGGACCCTTGTTTAGTTCAGCTTGTTGGGCTGCTGGGGAAACTAAATCAGAGGGATGACTGAATTATTAGTTAGGATTTTTCCCTGTCTGTAGACTTGTAAGTAAAATGCTACTGGAATCCAAGAGATTTAGTTGTAAACAGAAGGCTAGCTTTCTGTTTTGTTTTTGTTTGTTTGCTTTTAAGTGCTGTAAAATTAGAAGAAAAATTTTTGCTATTCACCTAACTTCTGCAGTGCACTGAAAGCTTAAATGGTCAGGACCCATCTGTCATTTACTGCCAGGCCCCTTAAAGGCTGGCCTGAACAAGTTATATGAAAGCTTGCTTTCCAGTACTTCAGATTCAAGATGAAACATGGATTCATTTCTAGGAAGTGCAGAACTAGTACTGTTTAGTCTGGTAGTAAAAGGACAAGAAAGGAGTTCATTAAGGTGTAGGTCAAGAAATACTGATTTCTACTGAGCTTGAGTTGCAGCAAAATATGCATCAGCAGAGAGGTCTAGATTTAACTAAGATAAACTTTTGACGCAAACTGGTATCTTTTGTCAGCAGTATGAAAGCATTAAGATAAGTCAGCAATATTCTGCCGTTGTTACTGGAAACTTTCCAGCCTAAAAGAGAGCCTATATCTCTGCATGTTAACCCCAAATTCATGGCTCGACTTAAGAAACAGAATAAATTACCAGAAGATAATTGGAAACAAATTGCTTCTCCAGTCCAAAACAAACTGTGGTGTCCATACTCTTTCCCTTTACTATTTCCAGTTTTTAAAAGGGATAGTCCCTGCTTTTATCCAGATAGTTCTTTCCTTTTTACCTGGGTCATCCTGTGACAGTTATGCTACAAAGAAAAGAAAAAAATATGGTTTATAAGTAAATCTGACAGGTACAACTTTGCTTTTGAACCCTCTATGTATAAACCTGAATGAGTTGCAAAATCACCCAGTCAGAGAAACATTATAGGAACCATCAAAATCACATTAAATCACAACATATTCAATTTACCTTTCCTTTCTGGAGAAGGAAGAGATTTTTTTTCTGAATATGTCTGTCTTAAAGAGTTCAAGAAGCTGCAGCAAATCAATAGTACTAGCGCTAGTTTAATAGTACTAGTTAATAATACTAGTTAATAATACTAGTTAATAATACTAGCACTAGTTTAACCAGAAATATCCTATTTGATAACAGTTGATCTTCAGGTAATACAGACATTCTAGCAAATACTAACTTACAACAGGGGACAGAAGAGCTTTGAACATAAACTCATTAGACTTTAATTAACTCATAATCTTTCTTTTCCCATTAGCACTGGATTTTAGACCTTTGGCCAAGATGCAGGTGTCCACTACAGAGGGATGGGTGGGAGTCAGACTGTTGTGCAGCAAATGTCCTTGCCCTTTAAAGTGTTTAGTTTCAAAGCTACTAACTGAACATCTTAAATGAGCTTATGTCTGGGAGAAGGGGAAGTGCCAAAAAAGGGTGGGAGGTAAAGGAGAACCCTTGGTTATTGACAGTTCCTAAAGTATAATGATCTTATGTGCCGTATAGCATGTGCTTTGAATAATGGAAGTGCTTTAGAATAAATATAGGCATTATCTTTAATGTTTTGGTTAAATTCTAACTCAAAAAAATAAATACATCACTGCCTCCATAATTTTCTTGACATCTTTATATTTGGTCCCAAACTGTTGTTTAATGATTAAATTCAGTCACCACTTGCTCTTAATGTTTTATCCCAAAAATGACTGCCTTAAGCTGGTGGATGATCTAGTCCAAGCGTATTGATTTACATCTCAGAGTGCTCTGGAATAATTAGTGCACTGAAAATTCAAGATCTGTGTTATTGTTTCTATTATTACTTACTATGACAAAACAAGCAATCAAAATGTACATAGAAAATGACTTTTTAAAATTACCTCCAAATTTTGCATAAAATTCTGAGCGAGTTTTTAGAAAGGACAACCCTCAAATTTGCAGTAGGTGCCAATGTCAATGGTATCATTTTCAGTTGGCTTACTCCTCTTCCAAACATCAGCAGACACTACAAGTCTCAGATATATCTGGCATCAGGACTGGCATGTTTAATTCTATTGAAAAGTAGAGAGACTTGATAGAAATATTTAAAAAATAAGGATTCAAAAAAAAAAAAAGAAAAAGAAAAATCCTAAAAAATCAAAAAGTAAAGGTAATAAAGAAGTTAGTCTTACTGTAAGTTTACATTAGAGCAATTTTGTGCTCTATCAACTTCAGCTAGACCACTTGCACAAAGAAGACTAGGTGAACTTTGTCTTGCATGGGTCCTAACCAGAGATATAAAAATAAAAAGTAAAAAATAAAAAAATCTGGGATTGTTGCTTAGCACTTTTATGTACTTTTCAGCTATAGATCCCAAAGTGTTTATAAAGCTCCAGAAATATAATTATCTCCATTTCATAGCTGAGGAAATTGAAAGGCAAAATTAAGTGGTTTGTTGAGGGCCACACAGTGAATTATTTGAAGAGCCAAGTTGTTACTGTAAATCTCCACACCTAGGCAATGATTACGCTTCTGTGACTCAGACAAGATATTATTCCAGAACATCAATTGCTGCTGTGTAACCAGTGTCACACACTGACTCTTACACACTCTTTGTTACCTACAACTGCATGGATCTGTTCATCAAGAAAGTAGGTCCTCTTCGGAACTCCCTCCAAAATTTCTTGGAAAGAAGCAAAATTTTCAGAGCTGAAAGTTTCTACCTAAAACAGTTAAAAACACTATTTAAGAGTCTAACTTCCTTTTGACAGCTAACTTGTATCCAAATTTGTCAAAAGAACCCTGTAAGCATATTATTGCCATGTAACCTTCCCCATTCATCCCCCAATGTATCTGAGAAAAAAGCCTGCGTCACCCTGCCGTAAACTACATTGGCATCTAAAGCACAAAAGAATAATGGCATTTTCTGATGGCCACAAAATAAATAATTTTGGAGAAATATTTTGAACTCACCTGAAGTGTGAGCAAGTCTTATCACTTGTAACTCTGTATGTTCTAATCTCTATTACTATTAGTTGTGATCTTTTACAAGATGGGAGCAAGTTCTGCCTGCAGTTCAAGCCACCCAGAAACTTTGATTAGTATGGCACCAAATCAGCTACATTGTTCTCAATCTAATGAATGTTTATGAACTTGGGCCTCTTGCTGCCCTTTCCATCATAGCTGCTAGCCTGACTGAACTTGTGTTTGGCTGCAGTAGACTATGGAGATTATGCAAACTTGTCTTAACAATAAATGACTCCTTGATGACACTGAAAGAGTAATCATTTTACACACAAAACCATACTCTAGGTCTGTCTCCCCTCTAGCATCAGTTTTTCTTTTGTGTGACTCCAATAATCAAGTGGGCTCAGTGTTTTTCAGTTCACAAGCGCTGTTAAAACCTGCCCTAGTTAGATACTTAAACAGGAGCTGAACACTTCTGAAATCTCTGTTGTCACAAGCTTTGAACATTTGCACTTTGTAACATCCAAACACTGTCTACATATACGTTAATTTCAAAGGTTTTTGTAGACAGTGCTATTACTCTCTTGTAACACCAGATACTCTAATTTATATAAGCTTTTATGAGGTTTCTGTTAATGGGACCATCTACGTGAAGTACCTTGCATCCGACTAAATAATCTTATGCCATTCAACAAAATTTATTCTATTTAAACAATTAAGCAATCACTTTTCTCATACTGTATAGTCTCAAAAAGACATACTAAACATTTAATAAACAGTTTTCATACCACTACAATGCAGCTCAAGCTGTTGAATTAGACTAGGTAGGTATTTCTATACAATGTTTTAGAATAAGATTTCTTGTAGAATAAAATAATCTGAGAGTATAAAAGGTAAACCAAAACGCAATGCTTAGGAGGAGTTTTTACCAGCATGTCCTGGGAAGGAGCTGTCATGTTTGAGACATCTGAGGATGAGATTCCCTGCTAAAAACTCTACAATGGCTTACTATTTCAAGCCCTTGTGACAATTTTACTAAGATTAGACCATCTCCTACCCATATGTCAGCCATACCCATTCTGTTGTCTCATGTTCCCCTTTGGGTTAAGATGAATCTATCATAGCCCATTCCAATTTCAGAAGTGCTGCAGAATCCACAGCAGCTGAATTCCACCACAGAAGTGGTGTATTTTAGCAATGAAGCCAGGCTCCTTTGTGAGCATCTAGAAAATTCCTGACCTATGTATTCCTGACCTATTCCAACCAAAACCTGACTTCTTCTTCTCCTTCTTCTTCTTCTTCTTCTTCTTCTTCTTCTCCTTCTTCTTCTTCTTCTTCTTCTTCTTCTTCTTCTTCATTATAATAATAACAACAATAATTATTTTTATTAATAATAATTATTATTATTATTGTTGTTATTGTTATTATTATTATCTATTTTTAGGTCCACAGTTAATTTTTGCAGACATTTTCACAATGATTTTCTTCTCTTCACAGACATATAAACTCCCAGACTAGGAAAAACTCACTGTGATAATCAAGTCTGATCATCGGTGAGCATAAGAACTGTTTTACAGGGAGATTTAATTTAATTTTATAGATGACAAGCTAAGGTGAGTCTATTACTTCCTTCAAAAAAAATGCTCTAATGCTTAATTATAGAAATCTGCATATTTTTCAAGATAGCATTTGTTGAATACATCTGCAAAGGAAGAAGGCCCCACCTGTCAGGTGTCTTCTATATCTGTTCACATAAATACATATACAGACCCATAAGGTACATCACATCCCTAAGACTCATTTGCCAATGTGTATGTAGTGGTCTTTCTTTCAGCTTTCTCCTGGTGTTTATTTCCTTATTCTTCCTAAAGGACAAGTCCAAAAGGTGGATATGGTCTTTCTGGTGTAGGGCGTAGAAATGAGGCATAGTTCCTGTTCTTGCTTGTAAGCCTTCCTTTCACACACCTAAGGATGAATTGTAATAAGAGCTCATGATGAGGTAATCATTTCTGAGGACCCACCAAGGTCCTTTTCCAAGGCACTGTTTTCACAGATAGTCTCCCTGAATATCTCTCCTAAATGTGTTGCTTGGCTTTTGAGTATGTTTCACTGGTTCTTGACCATCAATCAGGCAATTCAAATTAGTTTATAAAAGTAGAACATCTTTCTCGTTGCTGTGTTATCCAGTTTTGTGTACACCAAAACCTTATATAAATGGTTAGCAAAACCATTGAAGAGCATAGGATCGTACTTTGATCCATGGTACTCACCACCAGCAATGATTTAACTCAGAGACATTTCTTCATTAGAAAAAATCCACTTTAACATCTGTCACTAGTGCAGTTTTTAATCCATTTAATGATACTTTTTAGTCCAGTATCGTTGCTATAGATTGCTTGGGGCCCCTGTTCGCTAGCTTTTTAAAAAGATGATGCATTTTGAAAAAAAAAAAGAAAAGTAACTTTGAGAAATCATGCTATAAAATAAAGGCCATTGACAACTCTGTGTTCGTATCAACCTAACTAGAACTCTACACCATAAGTAAAGAAAAAAAAATGTGTTATATTTGTTCAGAAAGATCTGTTTTGCATGGTATGGTGGGAAACATTATTTCTACTAGTCTTCCAAAGTAGAGAAGTTAGGTGCTTACAAGACAGCAGAGCAGGATGAATACCTCCATTTCGTAGATTTTGAGCAGCTGGCTAAATTTAGCATCTCAGCTAGTTCCTTTGAGACTTTTGGGTCTAAAATAATCTAAGCTTATTGATATGAATATGCTCAATTTTAGCATTCGCTGCCTTACCTCTTTCTTTGTTACAGATGGCAAACTTTCATTTCCATCCACAACATCATATGGGATGGATACGTCCTCCTGTTTAATTCCAAGTGCAGAACAGAAATATTTATTAAACATTTCTGCCTTTTCTGCGTCATTATTTATGATTTCCACCATCTGCATCTTCAGTGGAACTATATCTGACCTAAGATTCTTTTTGATACTAAAATGATTTTAAATTGCCTTCTTGTTGTTTTTAACCATATTGGCCACTGACATTTAACTGAGTCATTAATTTTTTTTATCAGTTACTCATAAGCCTGGGTACAGAACTTATCCACTCTCTTATTCAATTCTTCATATATCATTATTTTGTTTTATACTACTTTTATGTGTTTTAATCAGGGCATTTTGACTACTGTACACATTTTGTGTATAAGTGAAAACAGTTTATGTCCTTGAACAATTCCCAGTTTTCATTAATACTTCCTAATTAAAATTTACATTCCTGCTCAGTTATGTTAACTGATTCAAGTCTTGATAAACTGTCCCTCTTAAACATCTCATATAGCCATGATTGCTTGGTGTTACGCACAGCTCAAATTCATAAAGTAAATACAACTATATTATGATCATTAGTTCTTAACTCTTCTTCCTGTTTGTTGGTGACAGGTGGGCATAGCTATCTCTTTGGCCATCAAAATGATGTTCAGCTTTGAGTTTCTTTATGAATGATGCAGAAGTTTCTACACTCTGATATTATCTGCTAATATTTTAGAAGATTTAGGGAATCTCAGTACTGGCAAAACAAAACCTCAGCAAATATTCCCCAGCTTAAACTCCTCTATGATAGCACAGGGTTTCCCCCCACCCGTACTCCCCTGAAGGAAAGATGTTGAAGAGGCAGCTCATCCCCTTGTCTACGAGCCTGTTTTTAATTTGTAATGTACACAAATGTCCTATCTAAAGCTATATTTTCACTCAGAAGTGCTGGGTTCCTGTCACTTAATTGTTTTTAACTCTTCAACATACAGCATTGTATTTGGTACTACAGTTGATCTCCATTCCCTCCTCCTAAAAAAAATGTAAACGCTTTTCAATGAGATTCCAGAATTATGACATTTTACCAAGTTTCAGAAATGCTATGTGACATTCCCTTTCATATTTGAATACTGTCTCTGTCTACTTATTACCAAGATGTCTGAACACAAAAACATGGACTTAGAGATTCTTTCAAAATGTGTTCTTCATACATGCCTAATCACTTATTTTGTCACATACGTGGTATCCTGGTTGTAATTTACACCCACAGAGTTGCACACACACAGAGTTGCACACATGCATGTACATATTTGCCACAATTTCCCTTCATCATTATTCCATACTTAATTTAATGCCCTTCTGGCTACACTGCCTTGTTTTTCATTGTTTTCTATGGCTCCTACTGAGACGATGTACTGGGTCTGGCTGGGATGGAGTTGACTTTCCCTGCAGTGGCCCATATAGTGCTGTACTCTGCACTTGCAGCTAGAACACCATTGGTATCACACCAGTGTTTTGTCTATTGCTGAGCAGTGCTAGCACAGGACCAAGATTCTCTTCAAACCTACCAGAGCCAGTAGGCTGGGCGTGGGCAGGGGACATCACCAGGGCAGATGACCTAAACTGACCAAAGGGATATCCCATGACATATGGTGTCATACTCAGCAATAAAAGGTGGGAAAGGGGAAGAAGAATGCGGGGCTCTCATTATGAAGATGTCTGTCCTTCCAAGCAACTACTACATGTATTGAGGCCCTGTTTCCAAGAACATAGCCGAACATCACTCATTGATGGGAAGTAGAGAATATTTTTTTCCTTCTCCCTGTGCTTCTGTACAGCCTTTGCTTGATTTTTTTCCCCCCTCTTTCTTTTCCATTTAATTAAATTATCCTTAAATCAACCTGTGAGCCTTTTTTATTCCTTGCCAGCATATTTTCTTCCCTCCCATCCCTCCCCCGGCTTCTTTTGAGGGGGCGTGAGAGAGCAGTTGTGGTGGAGTTTAGCTGCCCAGCAGGATAAAACCAACACAGACAACCAACAGAATCCAAGAGTTTCCCATCCCTCTGGTAGGAAATCATCAACAGCCTGTCAAATGAAGCCTGACAAGATATTAGTACCAGCCTACATCCTGCTAACTTAAATCTCACATAGGCTTGAATTCAAATCCTTTATCTTTGCTCTAGAAAAAAAAAGAAAAATGTCAGTCATCATCCTGTCCCCTGAAATGTCCTGCAGGTTCTTCTTAGTACAGCGTCAACAAGGACTACATTTTATTGTCCCACTTAGGATGCTTTCATGTTGTTTTTTTCAAGGTTTTTCTGCTCTGAACTAGATATTAGGTCTCTTTTATGAGTATTAATCCAAAAGTGACTTCCTAAACTCAGCCAAACAATATGGAGAAATAAAGGCATTTCATTTAGAGGAGGTCACCATCTTGCAGGTACAATGATCAGTTATAAATAGATAACTCATGACATTATTGCCATGTGAAACAGCCTGCAAGGAATCTGTAGACTGGAATTCTTTGCCGAAACTATTAATCAAATAATTCAACTGATGAACAAAAGAATCCAAGTCTGTACTAAGTCTGTACTTGGATAATTTGCAAATAAGAAAAAAAGAAATACATTTGTCAAATTAATTATTCACTATAAGCAGTTCAACCAGATCTATTCCCAACCCCCTTCCCCCCCATTTTTTTTTTTTATTTTTTTTCATTTACACAGGTTTTATATTCTTAAAGTGGTTTGGAAACCTTGAAGAGTAAAATTTTCTATAAATGTTTAATTCAATGATAATTTATATATGGCACTGTAAATGTACAAACATATTTTACTTAGCATTGAACTAGGCACTGGAGACAATGCAAGAATCATTATGATATATTTAACTCTCAGAAAAGGTGAAAATCTGATATTATTCACACAGACTGAAGTATGAACTGGATACTTGCATTTTGAGGATTACAGCTGCAAGAGACCTGAACCACAGCTTAAGGGCCCTTTGGCACTGTATCCATACCATGGCAATAAACCAGCACTGTCAGGTATGCAATTGCCACACTCCACAGTCTTTGGGCTGCCTGATTTCCAGAAATGCTCACCAGCAGCTCCATGGTGAATGAGTATCCTTTTTTTTTTTTCTTTTTTAAGGAATTTTTCAAGTTATGACCTAATACGAATATATATATACATATATATACATACACACATATATATAATAATCTACTTAGGTGGCTGGATCAAAATGGTTCACAGAAGGAAAGAAAAGAAGAAAATAGATAAATGTGTGAATACACCAGTTAGCTCAATCAACATAATTTGAATGGGACTTGTTTTTTTTTATAGTATCACTGCATTCTGACAACTGGAGCAATATCATCAAATATATCAGAATAGCTCAGATCCTATCATTTTTGTCCATAGTATATAGCATCACACTCCATATACAAACCTGCTGAAACCATGCAAAAGCTTACACCGTGTACTTTACTTATTACTATAAGCATAACTACTTGCTAAATTTAGAAGATTAAATGTGATTAGAGAGATCAGTGACAGACATAATTTTGAAGCCTGACAATGATGTAAATTATAGGAAGAGAAAAAAAAAAAAAAAAAAAGGATTTTCTCTTTCGGATTTTTTCCCCCAAATGGAGTAAATTTGACATATAGTCACCTGGAAGAAAGAAATATAAAACACTGAAATCATGTTTACAACCACTGTATTAAAGCTCTTTCTGTATTAAGCATGCCACATCTCTGCATCACTTGTATTCTGCTGTGTAAGAATGAAGTATTAAAATGACTTTTAATGACAAAAAGCCTTATATTTTAGGTATGAACATCTGTTATCTGTTCAGACAGTGAGTACTCAATTCGATATCTGGGTGGATAATTTGCAAATTCAATGCATAGAAAATTTTGTACCAGTGTTAAGGTTAATTCATTTTTCCTGGGATGGTTTGTAGCCAAATGGAATCAAAATGTCCTCACACATTACTTCACACCCCTTTACTTCTGTAAGAAACTAAACAGTGTGTTGGACAGTGCTGAAGGGTCTAAAGATAACATGGTGTGGAACAGGGGGTATGAATAAAGCAGGAAGGAGAAAAGTGCTTTAGATGTTAGTCTACAAAATTCACTTTTCAGTTCAGTGCAGCAGAAATATAAAGCAGTAAAAAAAAATCTACAAAGGAACCATAATGAGAGGTATCACTGTTTGAATTTATTTACTGTTGCAACAACAGCTAGTAGCCTAGCTTCATGAAGAGAACTGTGCAATATCTTACATATGGTGTTGGCTAGGAAGCTTTCAAAAACCTTTTAAACAGGAAGAAACCTTTAATTCTCAAGTATACAATATTCACCATATGCCCTCGTATGCTTGTTTTTGTTTATTTCCACACAAAAATACACCTGGAAATTTCATACTTCTATTTACAGCAGCCTATGATTTTTCTAATGAGATGGTGTCAGGGTAACTAACCTGTTACTTTGTATTGTTAAAAGGAGAGAATTATTCCATGAAATAATTCTGTATAACTAGCAGCTTTTGGTATTCAAAGGCTTGATGGGAAGTCAGTTGTTCTTTGTGTAGGTGGTCCTCTTACACCTTAGTCTAGTAGCTTGGCTGTAGCAAACGGGATTAGTCTGGAAGACTATGGCTACGGAAGAAAAATGTGCTTGTATTTCTACATATAAGTTTGATAATATAATATTAATAAGAGTACATTGAAACAGAAGCCAATGGAAGTTGTTCAGTGGCCTTTGGATGAGGCCTTAAGAATTTACTATCTGCAGATTTCAAAGTTCATTAGCAGCAGAAATAAACTGGAGTATCCCAGTAAAGGGATGGGAGGATTGTTAAAGTTACTATCTCCTTCCTCCTCTGTCCCCCCCCTCAGCCCTCCCTGCCCCCCACCCACCTCCCCCTCACCCACACTCCCAACCTCCCTGTTACACAAAATGCAGCAAGTTTACAGGGGATTCAGGAATAAAAACTAAGCCTGAACTCACAGCACTGGATTGGAAGGTCAGAACATTTTAACCCTTTTAACCTGTGTCTAGCTCACTATCATTTAACAACTCTACACAACAAAGGTCTGTTAAGTGAGGGAGGGGGACAGGAGAAGGGAGAGGTGCTTGTCACTTCACCTGCAATCCTACAAACCTTAATAAGTAGAAAAATCCTGTTCTTTAGCAGATTACCAGGACTTTCCTAAACACTTCATTTTCCCCCCCTTTTTATTGGGCTTCTTCATCCAAGGAATCTCCCTGGAACATGATAGACTGTCACTGATGCTTAAAAGCTGTGTCATCATTGACCTTATGTACAACATCATTATTCACAGCTAACTGGTTCCCAGGTACAGGGAAGCCTTTTGTCCCTATAGAAAAATGATATTATAACATTTTATCCAGAAATTAAGTCCAGTTTATTGATGTCTCATCATGGTTAGTGCAGTACTTAATTTCAACGTGTTAAAGAATTAATGAGTCCCATATACGGTTCCTATGCACACTCTAAACTTGCATGGTTATAAAGTTGTGGGGTTTCAGGTTGATTCACTAACTTGGGAACAATAAAATACAATTAATTGTTGCAACCGCTGTTCTAGATGAAACCTGCATCTCTAATGAGACTGAATATAGGACAAAGTTTCTGCATGCTGTCTGCTGGCTTTCAAAACGGTCAAACTGATTTTCACCTCTTTCTCTGAAATTATGCCTCGGTTTTTAATTAAAAGGAGAGTGTTTTATTACGGAAATCCATGTGGGTGGTTTGTGGTTCCTTACTGCAGAATACCAAATGGCATCAAATGTTGTTCTGCATGTTTCTCTTTAAGCCTACGCAAAGCTTTCAGTCCTAGTGCATGTTAATACCTAAGTCTTGGTAACTTTTCTATACCACCTCAATCATACAAATTTCATATACGCAAACCAGCTTTTCAAGCAAGAAACAAGATAAATGTCCCATTTCAGACCAAAGCTATTTTAAGATTCTCTACCCACCTTTTTAATAGAGAGGTAATGGCAGAATCATGCATCATTATTATGCCTGTTACAAGCGTATTTTAATACTCAATATCTTCCCAGAAGTGAAAAAAAAATTAAAAATAATAATAGCATAATTTCTCTAAATGAATAGAACATCTGAGAAACTTTCTCGGACTATATAATTTGGATGTTTTCAACATCACTTATTTTATTTCACAACAAACTTACATTTTATCACATGATTGCTTTCCCAATTATAGTGCAAAATAAAAAGCATCATCAAATAGTTTAATAGGTGCAGAGGAAAATGTAGTTTTGTTCATCAAATGATGCAGAAAATAACGTGACAACAAAAAATCTGCGTGTTTGGATGGGAAATTATTGCTGTGGAGTTATTTATCCTATATCTCCTCAATAGAAGGGAAGGACAGAGGGCCCCCAGGTTTGATTATTATTTTTCTGATAAAGTGTACACTGGGATAAAGGGAAGATTTCCTCTTCCAAGCAGGGTCTGCAGTCCTCCCAGTAAGTGTGTAATCTCAACAGTTAAAAGACAAACCACATTTATCCATGAAAACAGAAGTCCATGCTTAGGCTGCAGGGTAGGAGATTTAGGAAAAGAGACTGACAGTTTTTCTTTAGAAAACTGTTCGTATTTCTACCACAACCTACTCAGACATATACTAATAGAATTTTAAAAGGTCTGTACACATCCACTGGTGCTCAGATGGCATGTTGATAAGTGCCTCCTGGTGATTTTCAGATTTCCACCTCAGACAACGGCTGATGATTACCACTATCTGCCTTGCAATACAAAGCACTAATCTGTTTTAAAATAAAGGCCCGGGCCAGCGTGCTTGGCAGCAAGCACTCGGTCACCACTGAACACTGCAGTATCCTTACGAGGCCTGCATCCAGGTCGCATAGCACAGGTATGTATTATTTATAGCCGTGCCTCCATGTGATTACCTCCAGTTAACTTGAAGCTTCTCTTAAAACAAAGGTTGCTCTAGTCCTGCTCACCACTGGTGTGAGGCCCTCCTCGCTCCTACTCTCCCCCACCGGTGTAAGCAGACATAGCAGCCTTCGGTCTAATTAGCTGTCTTTAAGGCAGGGCTAAGTGGGCTCAGTGGGGGGAAAAGGCTTTCTCGGGCCCCTCCAAGCCTCTCCTCGGCACGGGCAGACAGAGTGCGCACGGCCTCCAAGAGGCACAGCAAACTCACTGACATTATGTCCACGGGTTATCATTATCATCTTTTTTTTAAAAAACCTGATCGATTGCTCCCAACCACAATGATGCTTCAGGGCATCTCTCTCTCTGCTGGGGAGTGATTGACCATTGGGTATCATTAAAGAGGGGAGGTGAGGGGAGGGAGGGAGGTGAGGGAAAGACAGAGGCGGCTGTGGCAGCAGCATCCGCTCCAGCTCTTCCTTGTGCGCACTTCTCCCTCCCGGATGCTGCTGACCTTTCACTCAGGAGCCAGCTGGAGCTGGGAGAGATTTAATTGAACGGCTTCCTCGATTGTGTTTGGGGTTTGGGTGATGGAGAAGGAGAATACAACACTGAGAAGTGGGGGGAGAAGAGGGGAACGGAAAAAAAAAAGACACCAACAACAACTTTGGATGACCTTCAAAGGCTAATTGCTCGGCTCTTCCTAGGCCTTTGCCAGGCCTGGGCTTGCACAGGGAAGCTGTGGCAGCACTGAGGCCATCCTTCATCATACGTGGACACCTCTATCATGTAGCCCTGCTGCCCCACTGCCAGCTCTCCCAGTACAATCGACCACAGATGAGCCACAGAGGCCTCCTACATCCCTCCTGGATGAGGCCGCATTGCCTGCCGGAGTCACCCTCATTTCCCAGGCCTCCCTCATTGGTGTGAGGAGAGGAAAGTCTTGGGGGGGACAAGGGAGTGAAGGAGAAGGCATCACTCTATATAAATTCATGTATATGGGTGTATAAATATGCAGAAGTGTACATTCATGTCTTCCCATCTTTTTAAAGTGACAGCTTTTTTCCTTTAGAATATAAAAATGGGTGTAAATAAAACTAGAGGAGGTGCAGCATGAGAAACCCAGATGCTGCTCTCACTCCTTACCGTTCCTCTCACATTTACTCCTTCTCTGCTCCTTTGTTTGTTCCTGGGATTCTGCACCTTTGCCGTGCAAGCCACATGCTTCCTTCTTCCCCACTTTAGTCCCCCTTCCCCCCTTGATCCAAGCTCCCATCCTTGCTATTTTAACACAAGTAAAAAGGAATGAACGAATCTCAGCTGAGTTAAATGGGTGACAAGGGAGATGGAAAGAAGGAAATTCATCCCTTCTTGTCTTTGAGAGCAATTTAATTAGGCCCAGGCCCCCTGTGAGCGGGTAAGGGGAAGGCTGAGGATTGGTTTGTCTGGGCTTTCTCTGAAGGCAAAAGCAGCCTTGGACACACATACAGAGAAAGGATTTTTAAAGGATCATGTAAGAAGATCAACAGATAAGCAGCTAATTTTGTGTACTTAGGGAGCAAATGAGTGTGCACACTCCCACCGGAATAGCCAGAGTGATGGGATGAGAGAAAGAAAAGTAAGGAGGAAGCACGGACAGATCTTAAAGTATTTCACTGTTACTGCTGATCACCAAAATTAAAGATTTATACTGCTTGGTAGGGTACTCTAGCTTTTGCAGCAACTGTGCATGTGTGCATATATCTATATACATACTTACATAGATATAGATTTTTTCTTTATACAGCTCAGTTATTTCAAGAATTTTCATCAGAAAACCACTTTTAAACTAATTGGAGTCTGTGGAGAGGAAACCTCATTTTTGGTTCAAATGAATTTTCTGAAAATGTCATTTGATTCGGGAAATATGACTGATCTGCCCGATTTCTTGATAAGAAATGAAATGAGCCGTTGTCCTTCAGGATATCATAGACTTGAAATGGGGGATTTTATGGTTAATGCCATCAGATAGAAGTGTCCTACTTTGAAAGGAGAAGTCCATCAGCCCCAGGGAAAGGCTGAAGCCTGAATTTTGTCTCTAAATCTGCAGCTGCAATTTGAGCTGGCACAGAGCAGTGATAGATTTTTATTTTTTTTCCAAGCAATAATTACAAAGTAAATGAAAATAATATCACAGTAATTAATAAAAAGTTAATGTTTTTCAACCTTTCCATTTTAATTTATATTTTTTTCATCTCAGTGATGTGGTCAGTGCTGAACACAGAGGCTAAAATTAACCCAAAATATTAAAATATCTTTGGTTTTAATTAACTCATATACTCATATAGAGTAAACCTGTTTCTGGAGATGGCTTACTTCTTAACACACAGGATCTCTTGGATGACAGCGTACAGTGTTACCTCTATTTTTTGTGTGGGAAAACAGAGAAAGGCAAGAAAAGTGACTTTCCCAAGGCCAGAAATTGAATTAGAGAGACCAGGAAGTCCCTTAAAGTCCTTGCTGGAGGGCTGGCACCATTATATAATCTTCTTCATTACAGCATATATGCAAATAGAAAGAGAATCATATGGATGAAAATATGAGATCAGGAATAAGAGAAAAGGCAAAGAGAAGGCCAAACAAGAGTAAACAATAGTTCAAAAAGCAAACAAACAACAACAACAGAAAAAAACTCAAACAAATTTTGAAGAAACAGTTTTTAAAGGAAGTATTAAGGAGGAGCAAATGGAGTGAGATGTAGCAGATTTGCATGGAAGACTATTACAGAACAATTATTTTCAGAGTTTTCCCAGGCCACAATGTTTTGATGCAAACTTCCAGGCACTGAAACCTGGACTTCTAATTCAAGCCCATCTGGACTCCCACCCATGCTGCAAACATATAAGCTTCAGGTACTCAGCTTGCTGTCCACTAAATTTATAGTCAAACTCCTGTGGACTTTTATAGAAGGAGGTCTTTACAGAACAACAGCTATTTTATGGTGTGTTAGAACCATAAAAAAGGTCAGATGCTACTGGAAGTTATCCTAACTTGAGGATGCCACCAAAAAAAAAAAAAAAAAAAGCGCCAACAGAAGGAAAGAAAACCAAGGAAAACTCAGGTGTTCATATTTTACAGTCAAGAAATCTTTAAGGAGCAGACAGAAAACATACCTCAGTTTGATAGGGGTTTACTTTAGCAATGCAGCATCTCATTAGTTGCTGGAAAAATTACCAATTCCTTTACTGACAGTACTAAACTGGTTTCTCTGTATACAAATTCACTTCTCAATTAGTTGCTGGACAGACTGTTTCTTAAATGCACAGAATGGAAGCAGCAAGATGATGTACTACTCTAACCTTTTCCCTGTTAAATGGAAACAAATGGGCCTTTCTGTGATGCATCACTGATTATTCTCAGTGCCTCTTTGTATTTCAAAATAATATCATGTTACAGCTTTGCTAGAGCTCTTGCAAGAGACAAATGTAACACATGCTAGAAACATTTTACTCCCCCTAAAACTACACAGTACATACTTAATGTTTTGCACCTTCTTGTTAGCCGTAGCTCCCTAACAGTGAGTGGAGGTATAGAAAGCTAAGACAGGGCTGAACAGTGGTCGATAGGAAGACAAATCCTAGGACCACTGCTTACAGAGATGATGTCTGATTCCAAACCATTATTCTGCCCTACCTAAGGTCCCTGTTAGGGCTGGTCTGCTGGAAACTGTCATTCAAGGGAATGATGCCAGGGGCTGCTTTTTGTGACCACCCTGAGATACTGGGTACAAAAAATCTGGTAGCATCTTACATGAGCAGTGTTTCAACTACACTGTATGTGTAAGCCTGGTTCTGCTTTCTTTTCCCCTACTAGTTTTCAGTGGGTATGACAATTCTAGATAGTGTGAAAAAATCCTACATGAAAGAAAAATATTTCAGTATTTCTCAGTCAGGATGAAATCATATTGCACTACATAACTCTGAAACTCAGGCATAAGTATTACAGATGAAAAAGAGTTATTATGTCATCAAGACTTGCACAGGATTGTTCCCTACAGTATATTCCCCAGTTCTAAAACTAGTTTAGTTTTAATTGACACAGGCAATGGGCTTTCCATCATGTTCCTTAGGAGACTGTTCCACTGCCTGAACTCAGTATTAAGAAATATTTCCTGATGCTCACCCAAAATTTCTGTTGCTTAATTTTGCATTGCACCAACAATGTATTGCTACTTATACTGCATTCTACAAGATGAGACACAAGCTACCACTAGTTTCCCAAACAAGACATTTCTGCTTATGTGCACTGAATGCATGCTTTTTATTGGGTGGATAAACATATTTGATATATAGTATTCTCTGAGCACAACATGTATTTGTTTTGTACAGCAACTGATGAATAAAGAGTAGGCCAAAAAGAATTACAATGGTGGAGACTTTGATGTACGAATAGTTAGAAGAGCAGAAGAGAAGAACACATAACTCAGACCCAGATTGCACCCTCAAGAAATCATGTTGAGATTCCCAACAGGTAAACACCTTGACAAATCCTTACTAGTTTGATGAAAGCAGTTTGCAAAAATATCATAAGAGAACAGAGTGGATAACACAGCAGATAGATCAATTTGTTTCCCTACACTTTTAGAGAACTGTTTCACTAGAGATAGTATAATGTTCTACTGCACATAGTATCAATTAGATTAAAATATATCTAAGAATCTTAGAAAAGATGTAGATACCTAGGAAATGCCATAAATAACACAATCATAACACAGAGTTCTTTTCGGTGGTTTTTTTTTGTTGTTGTTTGTTGTTGTTGTTGTTGTCTTCAAAGTGCTGTACAAACACTGACTAAATGAGTAATCAGTTTACTTTTACAGATCCCTGTTGAGCAGGTAAGTATTATTCCCAGATGGAAACACATGGGGTCATCCTGAGAAGTACTGAGTAGATCGCTCCCCAAGACTTGAGAGAGGGCTGAAACATGTTTTCCTTTTTAAGAACACAGTATGACAACAGTGTGCATTCAGCTTTAGGTCTTCTCTGTACCAGGTCAAAAACTCTGACACCACACCACATAGAATACTTATCTTGTATAAGCATCACATTAAATGTGATGAAAATGTTCAAAAGGTTTAATTCTGTGGTGATAGGCTTTATGCCAGACTATGCATCATCTGTTCTCACCCCTCTAATTTGATGCTGGCCTAGGTATCATCTGTCCTCTGACACAAAGACAACATAAACACTATATAAAATCTTGAAGCCAACATAAACCCTTGATAAGCTGTTTCATTCTGCTGATGCTTTATAAACAGCATGGATCAAATCTGTCCTGTAAGTACAAGATCTCTCAGTAGATCACACAGTGACTGTTAATGAACATGAAACCTAAGCTTTAACATCACAGGCCAAAAGAAAATTGGACAACCAAAACAATGTGTCAAGGGCTTTCAGAGCAGTGGCCACAGCTGTGGCCCATGGTGGTCCAGCTGGTTGGTGACAGAGGAATTTGGTGCAAAAGATTCAATGTGCAGCATGGCTTGTCTCCATTCAAGAATGAAAACATGTTAAGGGTAGAAAAATCATCACGGTTACTACTAAAAATTTACAAGTTCCCTACATACACTATTTGCTGTTTCAGGGTAGCTGGTGTCTGACTACCATTCCTCTTCAACTGCTGTATTAACAGTTGGTTGAGTTCAAAGAGTCAGGGAGCATATGGCCAACACCCATCCTACTACTCCTGTGTTCTGCATTTTACTATACAAGGCATACGTTACTGTCAGCAGCAAGACATTTCTGCTGATGTGCACTGAGCAGAAGCTGAAGAGAAGGAGCAGAGGCCAGAGAACAAGCAGCAGAAATTGAGGTTGCTTTAAAAAAAAAAAAAAAAAAAAAAGAGCTAATTGTCATTGTCCTTTGCATAGCTGTAGGTAAGGACATAACTGCTACTTTTAAGCTATTTACCCAAGTTGCATTTAGTTGCTTCAAATTATGATATTTTTTAGTGGCTGAATAGCTGCTCAATTACTTGTCAAGTGACACATGAGTACTAGTAAGACTGAAAGTAATATGTTTTCCAGTGGGAAAGCACTAGCAATAGGAGGCATTGTTTATAAGTGGAAAGAAGGGAGTAAAAATTGCCCGTCATACCTGTCTGTAACAACTTGAGAAGTGGGAATACCTGAAATATTTGGGACATTTGGGACAAAAATCAAACCTGTTTTCCTTCACACATTCTTAGCCAACACTTAGATACTCCAATGGCTTCTCTTGTGGAGACTAGGCAGGAGATATCCTACCCTTTACATCCACTTGTGTCATTCCTACCATCCCTCTATCTCTCCTAGCCACTTGCTGGCAAATGCTCCCTCCAAAATCTAGTACTCTTCTCCCCCTCAGTGAGCTAGTCTGTCTAATTCACCTGAAAAAAACATCTACTGCAGGGCCATTGATATGACACACAGCTTAAGAAAGGTGACAAATCACCAGCTAAGGACAGGGGAGACTTTGGAGGAGCAGGGGAAAGAGAAGCAATAAGAGCCTGACAGCGGTAGCAGACTTTCAGATAGACCCAACCAGCTCATGCAATTTCATCTTTAGTTTTATTTCTACCTCCTTTATTTTCAACTCCATCAATGATTTTGTCTTTATATCCTAGATCAGTGAAAAGCTAATTAGAAAATGATACAAAATGATACAGAGCTATGCATTAGCTAGACACCATTCATACTGAACTTCAGTGCTTCATGCAGAGAGTGAATACATTCCTGAAACCTGTGCATTAATTTTAAAGGGCTTTGAGATTTTTTCAATAAGAACATACAGAAACCCTGGTTTATTTTGTAGAATATACCTCTGGACATTGAGTAAAAGCACTACATCACAAAGTTCCAGAGTAACATACCAACTCATGGTCACAGTTACGGGTAAAACAGTGGTTGAAACTAACATTTTGTCAAGGTAATTAAGTTTTTACAGGGTATAGCATTCTCAGTAATAAAAAGCAGAAGGAAATATTCAAAGCTCAACAGAAATCCAAATGTGAGGGAATTAATTTTGCCACTTATTTAAAAACTAAAATATCACAACAGATGTCTAAATTGTTGGTATCAACTATTGGAAAAGGAAAATGCCTAAAATGTCTCTGTGCAGTCAAAATCTAAAAACGACATCTAGACCACCTGTCTTTGCATTGTACATGACCGAACCCCAAAGTGCCTAGGAAGAAGAATTCACAAAAACCACTTCCACTCTGTCCCTCCTCCAAGTGAGTGACACAGTGACACTACTTGGTCTCACAGGTAATTTTCCCATTTACGAGATGTTTACTAAGCCCTCTTCAGTTACTACCTCTGAAAAAACTCTGCAGCACGACTGAAAATTCAAGTATAGCACATCCTGACAATAATGCACAGAGAGGCAGATGAGACTGAATGAGTGAAGTGTGGAGCCCAGACTGAATGACAACCTCTGGAACCTCTCCTCCTTACTGGACCTGTTAAATCTGCTGTTAGCAACAGCTTCAGGGAGATAAGGCACCTTAGCGCATGTCCCTGTCAGGATCAATAGAGCAAGGGATTGAATACCCCCTTTTGGATGCCTGGAGCAACCTGTGACCAAAACAGGGGAAAATATAAGAGTAAGAATGCATTTAACTTATCTTATAAAGAACATATTTTCAAAAATCTAATCTTCTAAGGATCTGAGTAGCTTCGGGGTTTTGTTTATATTTTTCATTTAGGAGTCTCCCTTGGGTCTTTTCTTTGCCAGAAGCACAGTGGGCAAAATCAGGATCTTTGGCTTCCCCAATGTGCTCAAGAACTCTACGGATAATTTAAGCTTTCCTACTGCAGTAAAATAGAAAGTTCATAAAAATAAATAGAGTAATACTTTGCACTCATTCCACAGGAGGCTTGTGCTTCACAAAAACTATTCAGTGAAACATCTCTTAGAAGTAAGTATTGTTTTCCCATTTCAGAGATATGAAATGGAGATGCAGGGTGTGTCAAGACCACCTGAGTCACTGAGGACCATTCTGCAAAATAATGTTTTTTTTTCTCTTAAAGTCATGATTACTTCACCTTTGTGTGATGTGTCACCTTTGCCTTAGAAAGCTTAAACATGTGATGACTAAATAGACTAATGGACTAATATGGATATAAGTGTGTAAGTGCTTTGAGCAATACTTCTGCTGATGCCATTCCTTACTGTTATTCTCACCTTCCAGTGCTGCATACAATATCCACAGCCAAAAAAGAACATATGCCTGACCCTCAGCCATTACAATTGAAAATGATAATGAAGATGTACCAGAACTAAGATGGACTTTGAACTAGAGCAGCAAAGCTGTACAATTTCCATTCTGCTAACTGTTACCAGCTAGAGATATTTTACATCTGTGCAACATCTGTGCAACAAAAGCTCCTCTAGGCTCAAATGACTTTTGAAAATAGACCATACATGCTTCTAAAAAGCACATCCACTAAAAAGACATCCACTGTGTCTTTTTTTGGTGTCATTCTCTGAAACTTTGATCAAGTATATAATGCAAATCTTCCAAAATCCCAATCCCTCATTTAATCAGAAGAAGTGGTATCAATAGAAAGCCTCAGATCATCAACATAATCTCAGGAACAGTTGCATCAGTAGCAGAAACAGGACATGTCAATGTTTCTCTATCTGTCAGCTGTGAAGAGCTACCTGGCCATGTGTCTCTTGTTTTCTCTTCCTCCAGATACTTAATTCCATGAACTGGCAGGAAAAACAAAATTATATATATATATATACATATATATATAATGTATAAAATAATTTTTTTGATTACTTGTCCATATGAGCAGTTGCTGTAGTAAGAACATACCTTCCTGATAGCAGCTACTGGGGAAGAGAATGTTCTATATGACCTCAAAGGAAGATCTAGAAGGAAGGATATTCTTTCAAGAAAGATTCAATATACAGTCAAAACTATGCTAAAAACAAAGAATAGAGCAATTCTTCCCTTTCACTTCCACATTTATTTATCCTTCTCTCTATTTCTGCAAAAGGCAGAAGCATAAAGGATGTAAAAGAGAAAAAGGCTTAAAAGAAATTCAGAATGTGTCAATAATCAGCTTGGTTTACTTTGTTTAATTGGGACTTTCTTCATCATGATGGCTACTTTACAGGGATCTTTTCCATGAAGCTAATTTAGCCTGAATAATGGATACCTTAGCCTATTAGACTAATTTTCATTACCGGAGACAGAGTGATATGGAACTTAAATGCCATCTAACCTTGTTTCAAACAAGTTTAAAATCTAAACCAGGAGAATTTAATCTAGTAGTTTAATCAAAGTTATCACACATTCAGGAACAAAAGATGTGAGCTGAATATTTTTGTTTTAGACAGAGAGAACTATCCCAGATTTACTCTAGGTGCATAACTAACACATAATACAGTTTTTCAAGACAAAATTCAACTCACCTCGCTTTAAACACCCAGAATTTAGACATTTAAAGTTACATGCCTACTATCTTAATGTCAATGGAAACAGGCAACTAAAGAAAACAAATTTATTACATCATTAGCTGAGTGAGGAAATTAGAAACAGGGGAGATTAACCTCACTGGAGGTGCCTATATGTTCATTATAAATGGAATCTAGAGATGTTTCTTAAGCTAGATGATCCCTTAAAACACAGTTAAAATTAGGAGGATGGAATTTTTTTCTCAGAGTTGTCAATACCTGATTCTTTTTAGGAAGGTAAAAAACAAAAGAAGAAGACAGACTAGAATGCCTGAGTTCCATAACTCCTGTTCATTTATCTTCCGCTTTCTTATTTTTATTCAGTACAGGAGTTGACACAGTCTAGATTCCATTTTATTTTAAATAATCGTGTCTCTTTATAAGCTAATCTGATTTTAATGGTGAACCTTTAACCCATTTCTCTCACTGGTTCTTGCTGCTGCTCTGACAAGCTCAGCTTCCACTTCTTGATCTTCATGGTTATTTTCTGATAGAACTAAATCTTTACTTATCCTTTCCAGCATCCTCTCCAAGTTATTCCTCCTGTTCTTGACTATTCCACCACTTTCTGAATGACACTATTTTTTCACTATCCACTACAAAAAAAATATATATATATATCCTGAATGCCATCCAATTCTACATTCATATGTGAACTAATAAGTTCTTTATTTAAATATATTGTCCTGTCAATGTCTTGATGAAACCTTGAAAGCTGAATTTGATGAAAATAATCCAGAAACACAAGGGTCAATGGAAACAAAATTCTGTACACCGTTATGTTTTATTAAAGAAGGTTCCACTGTATGATTTTTATCATGAGAAAGGGTAAAAAGATGTCATATTATTAGAGGAAAACCCTTTTTAAAATTCAAAAAGTTAGGAAGATGAATGACAGTTAAATGCCTATTACTTTAAAATGCCTGTAGGTAGCCTCAAAAATCTCTTCCTTACCTCCCAAGCAATGCAGTTTGATGTCAGTCCTAAAGTAGCATCTTCAAGCAAAATAAATAAAACAAAATACAATAATTTCAGAACTACTTTTACTTTACTACATTTTTATTCTAGCTAACAGCCACAAAAAGCATACAACAGCAAGTTGTACCATGTTGGTAGAAAGCACAATGTAAACCTCCAAAGTAAGGTAGCCTCCACTAATTGCAACATCCCACTTGTCCTGAGATCAGCAGTGGCATGACTGGGATCGAGATAGCTCGGAGTCTCAACCCATGGAAAGTCGAGATCACGGAATGTTATTTCCATTAAGGACTTCTTTTCTCTTTCACTCAATCGTTTTCCTGTTCTCAAGGCCTGGTGCCATCAGTAACAACTGCTTGTTGATCAGACTACCCAACACCTTTCAGTGTGTTCAGCTGTCTTGGTCTTTAAAGATTTTCCAGAATTTGGATTTATTTTCATTTAACCCTGCAGGCAATTAAGCACCACCAAAATGGGAGAGAAAATCAGAAAAATGTAAAACTCACAGGTTGAGATAAAGACAGTTTAATAGGACAGAAAAGGAGGGGGAATAATTAATAATAATCATAATGTATAGATATATACAAAGAAAAGGATGCATAATGAAATTGCTAACCACCTGCCCCCACCCCACCCCCAGCCAACTTTCCCCAGTTTTATGTTCTGCATGACACTGTATGGTATGGAATATCCCTTTGGCCAGTTTGGGTCAGCCGTTCTGGCTGTGTCCCCAGCCAGTTTATATTGCACACCCAATTTAAAAAAAAAAAAAAAAAAAAAGGAAAAATAACAACATAAGGTATTAACAGAATGAGTGATGCACAGTATAATTGCTCACCACCAGCCGAATGATGTCCAGCCAGTCCCCAGGAAACAGTGGCCAGGGCCAACTCCCCCAGTTTTATGGAAGAGAATGAGTCTTTATGGTGTGGCCAGTTTGGGTCTTGGTTGTGTCCCCTCCCAGCTTTTTGCGTAAGCCCAGCTACACCATATTCCCTATGATGCAGAGTACATGAACACAGTTATTTCCCCATGTATTTGTAATCAGTGTGAAGTTTGTACACACACAAAATGACACCACCTGAAACTTCAGCTCAGTGAACATTTTTAGCTGTGTAAAGCCATTATAGAATGTCAAGGTGAAATACCAGGTACATAAACTCCACTAATTACAATTTTGAGACTGAGTCTACACAGCACACTAAAACAGAATACATTTATGTTTAAGGTTTACCCACAAAACCAAGTACCAAATGAACACATTTACTCCACAAGGATACCCACTTAAACAACTGAAGCTTTATCTTCCATTTGTCTGCCATTACACCACTGCAAGTCTCTTCTTCCATCACCTTTATTATTGTAGGCCTCCTAAAATTCAGGCCAGCTTGAAGGTAAGAATTATAATACCTATAGCTGTTGATTACAATTTGGACTAGGAATTCATACAGCTTAACCCTTGTCTCATTTGAAATAAAATATTGGATTCTTAGTCTTTCAGGGAAAATTGGAGGGATCTAGGTTCATTTTGTGTAAACCATACATTCGGTCTTTCCAGATCTTGGCAATTTCACTAGCATTTGTGAAAGGTATTGAATGGTTAGTCCTAGCATATGCATTGCTATCTTCTGTGAAATATTTTGTTATGTGCTTTTTTAATTATCTCCAGAATAATCCTATTATTGTAATAATTCACAAAAGATCAATATCATATTCACTCTTCTAAGCTTAGTCTCCTACACGTTATAATAAAGGGTTGGATACATTTGTAGTACTATAAGCTGAACAAGTGCTTCCGCCCGTTGTCCACCACAGGAAATTTCTTATGCACCTCTAAGATAAATATCTACTTTCTGGATGTCTAAAGTTAAGTAAAATAAAGCTTATCATAAGTGCTGCTCTGTTGATGGTGAATTTGTAAGAGAGAGCATCTTATGGAAGCTAAAGTAAAATCAGTTACCTATCTCACATGTGCCAAACAAGTCAGGTCTGAACAAGCTATGTGAATATCTCCTCTGTAAGTCTGATGAGTTTTACAGATGTATAGAAAGCAGTTGTTAGAAGTCAGGGGATATATTTTCAATTCCTGACTTGGCAACTCTGCAACTGCTCTGTGACTTTAAGAAAGTCACTTAATTCTCCCTATGCCTCTGCTCCATCTTCCACATTTTGTTTCCCTACCACAAAGAATGATGGAGAAGGATATTCTTCAGCCAGCAGTTTGGAAGCTTTTGCTTCTAATGTGAATTATGTAGCAGCCAGAACATACATATCATGAAAGCATCAACCCATACAATATCATGAAAGCATCAACCCTGCAATCACTGCAGCTTGCATATATGTATTCTTTCCAGCCTTCATATCCATTATTTCAAAACATATGTTGTCTCAGGTCAGACTACAGTTACAGAGTACAGCTACTGGACTGTCTAACAGATTTTGTAGATGCACTGGTTTCTGCAGTGCCACAGTTGAGGATAACACTGAGCAATACTGATAATATTCAAACTAATTAGTTGCACCCATGTAAAGAACCTGAATGTTAAAAAGAAAATATTTCTTTGCCTATAATTTGTTGAGGATGATATTTTTCCCACTTTTTTTCTGGGATACATGCACAGCATCGTGTTTCATTGTTATCGATATAATATTGTATGCAGTGTGGAATTTAGAATGACAGGAGAATGGTTTGTATTGAGAAAATGCTAGCCAAACTGTGCTGCAGAGTCTATGTGATTTTCTCATTGATATATCTCTTTATAAGTGCCTAGAATATCTTTTTTAGCATTTTCTTTAAGAGTTTTTTGTTTGTTTGTTTTTGTTTTTAATGTAACTGGTTATTTTTTGTCAAACAATGAGACTGTCATTTAGTAGAAATATTGAAGGGGGAGGGGGAGGGAGGGGAGGGAAGGTAAACATCCGACCAATATTAGCTCCGAAGTGCTGGGTAATTGTAAAGGGCCCTGGGCAAAAACAAAACATAGATGTGCAGTAGTCATAGCACATCTTGTCTTAACTTGTCTTTGTTAGTGTAAGTGAAAAGGTTAATGCTGTTCAATTCCGTCAACACAGAATGAGGCACTGCGGCACCTTTGAAATCTGAACTTACCCACAGTGCAACTGACGTGATTCCTGAGAGAATCACATTATTCATAAGTCAGTTTAGTAATATGAATGCCAATTAACCACATGCTGGTATATTATATATAATAATAATAATAATAATAAAATAAAATAAAATAAAAACAACAACAGATTGCTTTTAGTATGCTTATCACAGGGTAAAGCTTTGCTGCTGTCTACCAGCAACATATGGTTAGGTCTCAGCCACCTACTAGCCATAAGGGCTTAATCCTACTAGCCAAGACAGATACCAGGGATGGATCCCTGCAAGAGTCTTGAATAGCATGCTTAGCAGTTCTGAGGAATAAAGCTGCCTTTAAAGCAAAATAATTGATGACGACTTAAATTCAATGCCAATTAAAAATGTCAGAGGCTGCATCTTGACTGTCTTGCACTTTGTATAGTCAGTTAAATTCAGAACAGTGTGTACAAGAATGCTGCCAAAGTGTCCATGTTCGACATGTACCTGGCAAAAATATATGTGGAGACAAGTGTAGGTCTGGGAAGAAGCACATACTCAGTTTTTAGGGCCACATTCTTCACCAAGAAAAGTGTTATCTAGCTCACCTTAATCTGTGGTATTACCTAAACTGTAAATCAAAAGCCTTGTAATAGAAAAGTGTAATAAACAGTAGTGTTGGCTCTCTGCTACTTTCTTATGAAGCTCTGACTATTCTTTTTTTTTTTTTTTTTTTTTTGTCTAACCAAATGCTTCAAGATCATTTTATCCTTTGGTGCCAGAGTAATTCTTTATAACATAAATGCATTCATCTCAGGAAATATTTAGAAAAAAGGGTTGCAATCTTTCATCTGCACACCTTGCCCTATTAATAGGAACAGACTAGTGGAGTTTATTATTTAGAGAGTAATCAGTAGGTATGACCAACTTAGAACTCCCATCATACCAGACCATTACAGTGCAGCCACTGGAAAACTCTGTATTCAAATAATAGTAATCATTTTTACCAATTTAAGACTCCAATGTTCAATCCCACACACAGATATTTCCATAGATCTTCTATTAACTTCTCCAGATCTGATCCCAAAAAACTGTCCTCATGTGGGTAACGTGAATAAGAGGTCAACATGAAAATATACCCCTGTATCACTGCTGCTAATTCCAGAGCTGGAAGTGTGGCCACAGCCACAGGCATACCTAGCTTGCATAGAGTGATTATGACTCTGAATCTGCATAATGCTTCTGGCTCCATTCCCAAAACTACCCTCTGTGCTAACTCATGCAGGGCTGGCAGAGGATTACTCCGTGAGGCATGGACAATACAGAGGGCTCTTGTTCTTCTGCTCCTATGGTGATGCCTCCCTTAATATATCATGAGGTCATGAAGACTCCAGACTGACTTTTTCTACCAATATCTACAACTAGAAATGTGTTATTTTTGTCATCCTTGCTCTGAGCTTGATTTCTGAGTATTTCAGTTTTCTACATCTGAAAACATATACCAAGAAGTAGATCCAAAGCTGCAGGTATCTTTCCTATTTTGCTAAGGATTAAAAGGGATTAAAGATTCTGTTGTAATCCAACAATACATATATTCTACCTCCATCAATCCCCAAATATGACCCACTATTTCAAGAACATCACACATTTTGAGATGACCAGCTTTAGAACTGAACATCTGATTTCCAGAAAGAAATTCAATTAGTGGAATCCCATTAAATTTATTCAGGCCAAAACATATCTTGAGTTGAGCACTTACAACAAGCAAACAAAATAACACCACACCCTACCCACACACCTAAAATCTCCAGGAAGTGAACTCTTTTCAAAAGGTATTTATTTTAATCCTACCTTTGATTACATTTCACCTGCAGTTTATTTCATAGCCCATTATTATTAGAAAAAACTATGAGTCACGATCACATTATTTTGCTCAAAATAAAAGTTCCACAACGTTCCTCTCTGTCTCTCAGCAAACAGAAGGTGGACCAAGTCTCCTCCACAGCAATACTCCAATCTCCTTTATTTTGATGCTCTCAATTCAGCCTTCCCTGGCCAGAGTAGTTCTTTTGATATGGTTGGAACCCACCCCTGCAAACGTACCTGAATTGCTCTTAGGACTAGTAAATGTTCCCTTATTCTATGGCAGAAATGTGGATAGATCAATCTGGGAAGGACATGTCATATCCATAGTACCTATGAGCCAAATTCTTGTCTTCATTTCTACCGTTAGGCAGAAAAAAGTGTGATTAACATTCATGAACACAACTGTACATATATGGATGAGTGGCCTAGCCTATTCTTATGTCCAACCCTATAATTTTTACATACAATGAGAAGAAATGAGGAAATAGATTATTATGTAAAAACAGAAAGAAAATTGTATTTACATTCAATGCCAAAATAAGAATTGAAGCAAACAATGAAGCATCTGCAGACATGAACACATTAGAAGCACCTTCCAGACTTCCACCTTCTTTGCTCAAAGAAGAGACCTGTCCTTCTGTTTGCTATTGACATCTTTCTATAACAACTTTAATTTCTCTTGCTACTTAATACGTCAAAGCACTTGACTACACTCACAATCTCTATTAATCAAAGCCTAGGTAGTTGCCACAGACTGAGGAGGAGTATAATCCTTAAGATTCAGTCCCCCCTCGAAAGGAAAAAAAAATGGTGGTAGTTTGCCTGACAACAGGGTAAACAGATTATTGTGTTATTGCTGGCTGATTGCCGGAGTTATTTTGGAGCTCCGTAATTCGTTTAAAGAGATTTTTGACATTTATGAAATGACTTCTATAATCAACTGACAGTGCAATATCCTATAATTGTTCAATTAAAAATGACTACTAGTGCATTCATTTATTAGTAGAATCAGATAATTGTCTTGCCACTAAAGAGTACTTCACACTTTGTGCATCAAATGAAAATGTTTGAGTATAAATCTGTGGCACAGCAGCCAAAGTCCTGGGGATTTTTCAAGTGAAGGTGTAATTATTACAGGCCTCTGAAGTAAATACAGTTTCATGTGATAATCTCTAAATGGATTGCATGTGTCTTACAAGACACACTTCTGCATAAACTGTCACATCTGGTGAGATGGACATGAACAGGTTTTCTGTGGCAGGTGAAATTCATGTCATTTAAAACATGGTCAGCATAAAAATTGGCATCTAAATCACAGAGCTGCCCTTCCTTCCCTCCACTCTTCTCCTTCCCCAGCTCTGTTCTTGGGAAAACACCACTCTACCAAAGGCAGGTGGCAGAGGACGGGTGTGCAGGTAAATCAGTTTTGCATGGGATATTTGGCTGGAATAACAATTCATAAACTACACAGCCTCACTCACAGATGCACATACACTCACCCTGTGCACCCTGTGGGAGATATTAATGTCTCCATGAAACGTTTGGTGATCTTTAGATATATTTGAAGTCCACTTGAGGTCACTCAGCACCTTGAAACAATTTCAGAATAGAGGCTCTCTCTTTAAAATTGAACATTTTAACTTTCATTATCCAAACCATCTGCTAAGCAAAATCACAGATCAATTTTTCATTAAATAATACAAAATCTCTGTATAGCAAGTAGGTAGAGATCATATGGAAAACTGTATAAGCAAATCACTGAAAGGCAAACACCAGCAGCAGCCCCTTCACAAATATAATGTTGGTTTTGTGTTTTTTTTTTTTTTTATTATCTTTCTGTTTCTAAGGATAACCTTCCAGAATTCTTGGCTAAAACTCACAATTTATGTTCAGATAATAATAATTAAAGAAATCCAGCGCATAGTCACCAGATGGAAGATGATACTTAATTTGCGGCTGCTACAGTATACTATTTAGTAATGTCATTTCAGATTCTCAGCTGAGCTTAAGCCCTGCTCCCTCCTTTTCTCCCTCCCCCTCCGCACACCAGTTTGATCGCGGAACATAACGCTTCTTCACCTCACACTTGAGCTTTTCTGTATTGCCTTTCATCCAATGATCTTCAAATACTTTAATGAACCAATAATTAGCAAGTTATTTCTTATAATGTGACTTAGCCAAGTGTTACTTTTTCCCCGTGTTTCACAGGGGCAAAGCTGTAAAGCGGGGGAATTATAGCCAGATTTTTTTGCCAGCAGTCCCAGGATGAGGGGGAGGGTAACTGGCTCCTGTATGGAGAGTGTAAACAGGGGAGCATCTGGAGAACACCTCGTTTTACAGTGCAATGCCAATTAAAACCAAGTGGTAGATGTAGCTGCATGGCAGCGAGCAGAAGCCAGCTCCAACCAGGCCCCCCTTTCGTCAGCATGAGCTTCATGAGCCTGGTGGTGCTCCCCAGCCACCCAGGAGCCCTGTGGCAGAGCCCACGCCAGATCTGGCTCTCTCCCCCTCCGCTGTAATCACAAGCCCACCCTTCTTCCTACTTAGGGAGGGGAAAAAAAAATAAAAATCAATGTGTCCTCATATCAGATCATCTTCAGTACAAAGCTTTGCAAATGACCCATCAAGGATACACTGCTTCAGTGACTGCATTTTCCTTCCTTTTATTCCCTTCTCTCCCAGTTTTGTTATTATTTGCTCTTGTTTTAAACCCATTTTATTTCGTGCTGTATGGATTTTAGAAAGACTTTTGATAAAGATGGTCCTGGCAGCTTGATGATAAATATTATTTTCTTAACCTGCCCATCTTTGTCAGCCACCTGCAACAGCAGCCTGCCATGCGTTGGAAGCAGCTCATTAACTTTCCCACTGCTTCCCAGGAGTTTTCCTTGTTTTCTTTCACCTTGGGTGTGTGCTGCCTTCTCTGCGAACAGTTAACTACCTGAGCAGGCCGAGTGGGCTTTGGCACCACAAGCATAGCACGCTTCAGGCAGACTCCCTGCTAGGGCTCAAAATCTCTCTTAAACACATTAAGCAGCCCATTTTGGATTGATAGTGCAGTAATTATTCTGCTTCACCCTAAAAACCATCCTGGGGTAATTGGCGCAGAGGAAAATTACCCAGAGTCCTCTGCCACCTGGTAGTTAAGGAACGAATCCAGGGAAAGATAAGTGAAGCAGGGAAAAAATCGGCACTTATTTGATTTTAATCTCACCACTTTGCAAGCATTTAAATTGCCTTAATCAGGTGGCTGGCTCCCAGCCTAGCTGGTAATCTGTTATCAAATTTGAAACTAGATTTTTTAAAATGTCAGTGTAGGCTGAGAATTGAAGTCTATTAACAGTTATGAGCCTCCCTCCTAAACTTCCATAATCTATGTATTAATGATCCCTTTTACAAAGCTGTCAAATATTACCGTATTATAACTATATATTAGTAACGTCAGTGTAAAAGCAAGATTTAATTATTTATTTTTAAAGATAGAAAAAAATCATACACATACACAATGCTAACATTCTTAACACTGAAACCCGATTTTTCCAAGGCAATAACTTGAGTGTATGGAATAACCTTGATAAATGTAATTGAATTTTTCTCTGATAAGATTAACTAGTGGTAATTGTGAATGGGGAAGGTCTGACCCACTACAAATGAGATGTATGACGAGCTGAAAATAATCAATTTTTTTTTCTCTCTCTCTTTTCCCCTCTGCACTCCCGCTCCCCCCCCCCCCCCCCCCCCCCCCCGCCCCCCAACTCTGATTTAAAGAAAAAAAAAAAACTGAAATAGTAATTCTGAGCCTGGCAGGATGAAGCATTTATGTCTGAAATGTTTTTGTATGTGCTGATTATCTGCTATCTTCTCAGTGTGCCTAATTGTGCTGAGCTCAGTTTAAAATGAGATCAACACATTTAAACCCCAGAAGGCTTAATTAAGGGAGGGACTTAATGCTTTGCAAAAAGGGGAATTTACGTCTTTTGACAAATGTAGTATAAATTTTACCTACAACTTCCCTGACTAGAGTGCTCCAAAATTTTGTAACTCATTGAATTGCTTTTAAAAACAAATAGGGAAAAAAATACTTTAAAACTCATGATTGCTGGTAGTGTTTGAGAGCTGTGATTTTTCCTTGCTTACTAGTTCTTGCTGTTTGTTTCCACATGCTCTTGTTCAAGCTGTCCTGATCAAGCAAGCATGCAATATAGAAAACAGACTTGATAACTCCAGTATTTAAACTCTTTCAAAGCACACAGAAGCTATGTCCTTCTCAGAGCTGCAGATGCCTCTCTGCTGTTGCATGGAAAAAACACATGTGCAAACGCAGACAAAGCGTTCCCTTACCTTACATTTGTTTCCAAATGTAGTAGACAGACTATTGTAGGGGAAATTAAAAAGCGGTTATAGGGGGGAATTAATTCTTTTCAGTTATGTGATAAAAGTTAATCAAGTATTCTTTGAAAATAATAACACAGTTCATTTTTTTTTCTTCCTCCCTCATTATCCTATAACTCTGACCATTGAACTTTAGTGCTGTAGATCAGGCTAAAACACCACTGACAACTGAGTATTCATATTCTTGTCATTGAATCCTATGTAGCTTCTGTGAAAGACTCTTCAGAAACACAAAATCTACCGACAATGAAATTAATCACAAAATACAAAAGAAAAGCAGCTGGCATCCAACTACTGAATAATGCAAAATGTGCAGATTTAAATTACATGTCACCGTTAATGTATACAATATATCTATATCTACACACACAGAGAGTTGTGCTATAATCTGTAAATAATTTTTCACTGTCTACAAAAAAAGTATTTTAATTTAAAAATAGTATATACTCAAATTGCGTCAAAATTAAACACCAGATTAGTTCATCATGATTAATGTTACTGCTGTAAATACCAGAAGAAATTAAGCTCAATATGAAATGGTTGCAATTTAAAATTAGTCTTAAAATAAATAAATAAATAAAATCTTTTATATGAATGTTTTATAAGTTGTAAATGAAACCAGTAAAAATCTGTCAATATCTCTATCTGCATATATACTAAGTCTTTAATTAGTCATCAGGATCAAATACAAAAAGGAAACAAAGTTAAGTTTCCTTCATTTATGTGCTTATTATAACATAAATTATTTATAAAGGAACTACCTGGAAAAGTATAGGAGAAATCACCACTGAGGCCATTATTTTCATGCAACACAATGGGTAAATTATAGTTCTGGAGATTGATATTACTTTTCCTTTATCCAAAAATAATAGTAGAATAAAATACAGAACCAGATTCCATAACTACTTGCCTTGAATTCTGAAGTTTGCTAGTTCTGAGCTGTACAGCTATATATCCTTGAGAGCAAAAAAGAACCCAGTGTAGCTTATTCCTCAGCTTTTGACAACCTTTATTATTTCATTTATCTGCTATTCATAGTGAGATGTAAACATCTTACTTCCCAGTGTGATCCTCATATCAACAGCGGGTCAGTTTAAAATATTGGGAATCAATACGTTATAAAACATTAGCCAGTACTAAAAAGACAGTGCTAGAGCAAATTCCTTGAATGTCAAATAAAAAATAAACAAACATGGACAGTTAAAAAAAAAAAAAAAGTCAAGATCATAAATAAAAGACAAGGAATTAGAAATATATATTTCTAAAACAATGACTTGACAAGGAAGATGTCCCTATATTAAATACCAAGCAACTCACAGCAAAGATGATGATTAATTTCATGTAGACATAGAGAAAATAAGTAGTTTTAAATTAATCTTAATACAACACAACTTGCGTAGTAACAGGGCTCATTACTATTACAGGAGTGGTGAGAATGGATAATATGGGCAGAGGAAACTTGGTTGAAATTCAGCTTGTTGCTCTGTTTTAATTTATTGGGCTAGACATTTCAGACTGACTGTGTACAGGCAGGGTACAGCATTCGCATCTTAGACAAACAAACAGGCATCATGGACATCTTGAAACACAAGCTTGACGCAAATGAACCAGGCTTCCTGCTGTTCTTCCCCCTTTATAAGCCTCAGTTTAGTCAATGATAAGGCTATAAGAAGAGCTGGTCAAAAAAAAAAATAAAAAAAAAATCCCCAATGAAACCATTTTCTAATGCAAACAAAGCAAATTAATTGAAAATAAAACAACAACAACAGCAAAAGGCAGGAAAGTGTTAGTTTGTAATTAATTTTTTTTGTTTGCTTTTTGACTACGAGTTCAAACTAATCTTTTTAATATTCAGGTGAACAGATTCAGAGAGAAAAATATTGCTCAGATTTCATAAGTTTGATACTTTGAGAATTTTGTCAAATGTGTTGATGTAACACAAGATATTTATTATTTTTACGTGAAATATTTATGTTGCACACTGTATGAAAATATTTTACCATGAGCAAAATGAATAGATCACAAGTCATCCATACTAAATTATGCAATTACAATTATTAGAATTTCACATTTTTAATCATTTGTTTCACGAGACTTGATTTTTCTTTATTCCAAATCTGAAATATTTTTTTTTTCTTATCAAATACAAATATATTATTGACCAATTATGCTTATAGATATACCTTATGTTTTCCCTTATTCTCAAATAATTGTTGAATTTCAAAACTTACAGCGGACTAAAAATGGATCTTGAAGCTTTGAGACTTTGGAGGATTTGCAGAAATTGGGGTTGAGGGAAGGGGAGCTAAGGAAGAGGAAAAGAAGGAAGGATGAAAAAGGAGGAGCTGGAATCCAGACCTTCAGGTCAATTCTTTGTCTACCTTACAGAGTATAAAACAATTTTCTTCTAACCTTACCAACCACAAGCCCTGCTAGCTCCACAGATCAGCATTGTTCTAACAACATATTGTATCAAAGTTGTGTTCACATTTTGGTATTGTTCATTCTTCTCCCTTATTTCTCCAACTTCCTTGAAACACTGGTCAGTCGCACCATTTGGTTCAACACTAAATCTTCCGTTGTGACCTCTTATAACGTTTCAGTACATTTTGGTTTTATTTGGTTTGTGAAAGATTTCTGCTGTTCAGTTGAAGATTACTTTTTTAGTGCTATTTTGAAATGAGAAGCTTCATTTTTAGAGGAAAAAGTACATTCTTTCTGAAATGACACTGTGCTCCACAAGAATTAAAATATTTTCAAATCTTCCTATTTCTTCCCCCAAATTTCACGTTTGTCAGATTCTGTTCAACTTTACAAATAGATTTGCAGCATTCATTTTCCCCTTCTATAATGACATTCCTAGCCATTTTGACATATATACAATTAATCACACATATACTGTGTGATGCTCTTGATATTCACCCTGTAGTTTCATGGGAACCCAGGTGTTAGGAATTTATCATTAGCCACTGCTCACAGTCTTTCTGAAGACCCTCACATGTACTACCTGACAGGCAGAAAGAACCATAAAGGCAAGGGCAGGAGGAGGGGCTTAACCACTAATCTAGAAATATAGAAGGCCTATAGAGGCAAACAGCAGTAGAACAGAAAGTGCAGATCATCCTCAACTGGAACTGATATCCTACACATCCTTTCCCATTCATTTTGTTGAAAGGATATAGAAAGCAGCAGATCATTAATTGTGATTGTGTCACATTAGGACCCTTGTTTATTTGGCTTCCTTCTTTTATTACTCACTGCAACACCTTTTCCTCTACTCAGATGACTTTTCACAAAGCCAAAACTCAGCCCAGCCAGCGCAACCATGGTGAGTAAATGTGCAGTCTACAAAGAAATTCACAGAAGGCAAGAATGGGAACAAAACCTTTTTTTTTCATGAGGCTAGGTCTTCAGCCATGTTTTCCATGGGTTCTTCCATGGTTTCAGGGTCACATGGCCCTTGTGTCCCCAGTCTTCAGATCATCAACCCCTACTTCCGACCCATGGAGAGATGAATTAACTCCTTCTGTTTTGTCCTATTCCCACCTGCTTTGCAGAACGGGAGATACAATTAGTCTGGGCTCTTGGTTATTCTGTGCAACAAAATCAGCTGGAAAACATCTTTTTCTTTTTTTCTTTTTTTTCTTTTTTTCCAGCAAGCATAGGGGACCTGTTCATTCTGGTTTGATTCCTTCTTCCACCAACTCTGGCAACTTTGGATTTGGGCCCTTTCCAGAGAATGAGAACAGGGAGTTGAAGGCAGGGAGTCTCTTTACAGTTTGTTGACTCAAATACTGTAATATCATTATAGTCCTATGTTTTTATAGCACGCTCACTGAGCATTGATGTCCCCTAAAGTCCTCCGTCTCTTTTACAGCCACTCTTAATATGGCATCTTTCTTCCACAGAGAATTTAAACCTGATACCAACTGGCATTTAATCAAACACACAAAACAGGCTCAATGTTCTGCTGTTTTTCCCCACTTAAAGACAGTTTTAAATTATTTTTTTTTTTTGGAAAAAAACAAAACACACACACACACACACTGGTGTTTATTGTTAAGTCCTTGAAATTTCACTTGCAGAGGTATGCTAGCCACTGTCTAAAACTCACCCTCTCTTCAGTATCAGCCCTGTTGAAGTTTGACCTGGCAAGTCACAGATTGCAAAGCAGCAGCTCCACCACATGAAATAGGAAAGAATCTTTCTTGAGAGACAAAATGATAAAAATGAGATCATCTTTCAGGTTTCCTGACACTAGAGGGCAAGCCCATTTTAAGTAATACTATATTTGATGAATAATCTTAAAATACATTTCCTTAAGAGTGAATAAACTGTAAATTCCTTCACTCGTATTTTCTCATGGACTCCTCTGGCCTCTGAGGTAGAATAATTCTGCTCAAACTGGTGAAACTAAGAGGGATGAGGAGAACAGTCATCAAACCCTAGACCACAAGTAGTACTCCCATTGACTATAGGGAAGGAGCTGATATTAGTGTTGGATAACATCCAATCTTAAGGACATTTCCTGTATCTAAACAGATTGTTTTTATTATATTTTAATATTCTAGAATTCTGGTAACTGTTATAGTAACATTGATTCCCCAGTGGTCAGCAAGATGGATACAGAATGGAAAGAGACATGAACAAAGTTTGAGGAAATACTCTACCACAAATTAACACCTCATCTAACCATTTCTGCCCACTAATAAGAAACAAAAGGAAAGCAGTGCTTAATTCATATCTCGTCGCTTTGTAGACTTCTCCATGCTGCCTTTCTCTTTACTGAAAATCAGACACCACAGCTCATTAAGCTAGGTTTTGAAAGATAATAAAGCTTTTAGACTCCTTCACTTCTCTGAGGTTAACAATTCTTTAATAGAAGACAACGGTCTTGTGGTTAAGCCACAAACTCTGTGTCAGGGGACCTTGGTTACAATCCATTACACATACAGACTTTGGCAAGCCATATTACTTATCTTGTCTTAACTACATTTCAAAGATGAGGGCTGTATAAGTTTCCCTTTCAGATGGGATAGCACAAGGATAAGAATGGATGCTGACTTCCCTGCAAGGACAGCCTCCTTGAGATGAGGAAGGCTGTCCTTCGTGCTAACCAAAGGAAATTCTTTTTTCGGTTGAAACTGTAAATTCATATGATAGGTATTGAAAGAATTCAAAATAAGCATATAAAAATCAATCATCTATGTTTTTATTTAGAAACCAAGTAATGCGCTTTTTTTTTTTTTTTTTTTTTTGTTTTTTTTTTTCCAAAATGCTTGGTACACAGACACAGATATTTCACTGAAGAGCTCAAGAGCTCTGAATCTCAGAATCCTTTAAGGTGCTTAATCTAAAAAAAAATAAAAAATAAAAAAATAAAAATGGAAACTTAACTGAAGAGAAATGGGTTAGAAATGGGTTTAACACCATTTTAATCATCCTAAGATATCCTACAAATCCTCCAACTGCCATTCTGGAAGGATATAGGTCTGCTTCTTGTAGACCAAATGTACGGGCACACGCCAAACATATGCAGCTATCTTTCATAGCCCGTAGCACCTAACACAGCACTACATATTTGTGGTTAGACACCTAAATCTCCCTTCTTTATGTCCCCAACCAGAAATATTTGGAAAACAGATAGATGTTAAAATTTTCAGAAAGCTTCCTAGCAGTTTTAATGTATACTGCAAAATGGAACAAAATTAATGCCTGAAGTTGTGATCACTGACATCAGCTAACTTATCCAGAATTACACATGATGTACTAATAGGCATTTACTATGTCACATCTATTAACAAATTATGAGCATACAGAATAACTACTCGGTGTACAATTACATCTGTAAACCTTACCTTCTTTTGAACACAGACTCAGTTTCCATTTGAATAACAAAATTTAACAGTAGAGTGCTGTAGTCACTAAGACCTTAAGGATAAAACAAGTGTAAAATAAATGTTTGCAAGTAGAACCGAGAACAGTAGGAGGTAATTCCACTATTTCACTTCTGAATTGTGCAAATGAGGAATGTTCAGATAAATATTGCCTAACATTTCTATCAAAAGTATAGCTTAACTACACTTGGCAAATAAACTTACAAAGATTTTACTATAAAGCAAAATATCTTTTTGAAATTTTGCTAATTCAAAAATCCCAGCAATTTCCCACTTTTTAATAGTCATTATAGAATGCTGAGATTTTTTTTTCATTTGTTTTTAACACCAAGATGGAAAATATGAGAAACATAAGACAAATCATTGTTAAAGCTCTTTCATTTGGAAAAAAACTTGACTTCTAACAGACTTTTTTTTAACCAAATATCAAATATTTGGGATCTGGTGACACAATTACCAGGGCAGGTTTTAGACTGACAAAGTTTAAAACAGTAGTAGTGTTGTCATACCTGTGACAAGTTTTGTAGGGAGAACTGATCAACTTTATCAGCAGATTTGTTGGGAAAACATTTTTCTAGTTCAAAATAATTTCTTCCAACTTTTGGTGATATCTAAAGAGAACACCATTGCTTCCAAACCTTGTTGAGTTAAAAAAGGCTTTTACAAAGACCTGATTAGTAAAGCTTCCATAGACTAGTAATTCCATGATATCACAACAATATGTGCATTCCAGAAAGGATGATATTTTCCATATTATTTGCAGTGTAATGCCTGATATCATGTTATGTACTGATGATGATGAGAGATATTAATTCACCATAGCATCTTCTCCAGAAAGGCCTTTCCCATAAGCAATGTCTACTCCCAGTATGTCGTCACTCCAGAGTCAATGTGATGTCTTCAGACTTTTAAAGATCTTTCAGTGAAGTAGTATACTAGTGCATATATAGTCCATATCAGCTGCTGCAAGTCATTAAAAAGAAAATTTACTAACTGTTATTATCTCTGTTATAGTGGTTTGTTTTTTTGTTTGTTTTTTTTGTTGTTGTTGGATTTTTTGTTTTGTTTTGTTTTGTTTTGTTTTGTTTTGTTGTCATCCTGAAAACAACCCCTTCAAGGTAAACTGTACATTCATTCAAGGGGAAAAATGATATTCATTTTTTACTAATTAAGTCATCAAAATATTGGAGAAAAATTTTCCCACAGAATCATTACAGAGAAGAAAAATATTTTTGCAAAGATCAGTATAATACCAATATTGAATTTCTGATGCTCTCCATCTATGTTTTTGAGCGACAGATTGCCTAGCAAGAAAAAGCTGACCAGCTCATCATACGTGATTCAGATGTATTTTCAGAGAACATATTCATCTGGATTAAAATTCTCACTCCTGAATTCCAGACCTCTTTGTGGGTATGTACTATAATAGAAAGGTACTGTTCACTGTAGAACTTCATCAGAGCAAGACATTTGGGATTGGTTAAGAGGAGAAAAAGAAAAGAAAAAAATGTATTCTGATATAGGGGATAACTAATTGCTTAAATTAAAAATGTCAAAATCCTGGTAGTGTTCACAAATCAATACCTATTTTTGAATTTCTAGTCTAAAGAAGCTACAAACACCGAATTCTTGTACTATTAAAGAAATGCTGAAATTTCTCATGGAAATGGAAGTCCCAGACCATCTAGGGGGCCTTAATTCTTGTACTTAACAGATAGGAATTGCATTGAAAGTTGTTTGAGCCAAATTCTATTTTCAGCCTAAGGTTGATTTACAGATACAAATTCAAACAGTTTTGAGATTTTTAAGGTATTATTCTAAAAGAAACTCAGCTAGTGTAGATTACACTTGACATAGTCTGGATGGTCTAGGTAATGTATAAACGAAAGATAATAGGATCTTTCCTATCTCTTTTGAAAAAAAAAAATCTAAATTGTTCATGTTACTATTTGTGGTTAAGATTAACTTCCTATTGCCTTTATTGCAGTCATAGGTCCCAGCCAACATGGGTTCATGAGGGGTAGGTCCTGCCTAACAAATTTGATTTCCTTTTATGATAAGATCACCCATCTACTCAACCAAGAGAAACCAGCTGATGTGATCTTTTTGGACTTCAGCAAAGCTTTTGACATGGTTGCCCATAGGATCCTACTGGACAAAATGTCCAGCATACAGCTAGAAAAAAACATCATACGATGGGTGAGCAATTGGCTGACGGGCAGGGCTCAAAGGATTGTGGTAAATGGGGCCACATCAGGCTGGCGGATGATCGCTAGTGGGGTCCCTCAAGGCTCCATTTTAGGGCCAGTCCTCTTCAATGTTTTTATAAATGATTTGGATGTAGGACTAGAAGGTGTGTTGAGCAAATTTGCCGACGACACCAAACTTGGAGGAGTTGTAGACTCGGATGAGGGTGGAAAGGCCTTGCAGAGAGATCTGGACAGATTGGAGAGCTGGGCGATCACCAACTGCATGAAGTTTAACAAGAGCAAGTGCCAGGTTCTGCACCTGGGACAGGGCAACCTTGGCTATACGTAGAGACTGGGCAACGAGACGCTGGAGAGCAGCCCCGCAGAGAGGGATCTGGGGGTAGTGGTTGACAGCAAGTTGAATATGAGCCAGCGGTGTGCCCTGGCAGCCAGGAGGGCCAACCGTATCCTGGGATGCATCAAGCAAGGCACCGCGAGTCGGTCAAGGGAAGTGATTTTCCTGCTCTACTCTGCGCTGGTGCAGCCTCACCTCGAGCACTGTGTGCGGTTCCGGGCGCCACAGTACAAAAAGGACATGAAACTGTTGGAGAGTGTCCAGAGGAGGGCGACAAAGATGGTGAAGGGCCTAGAGGGAAAGACCTATGAGGAGCAGCTGAGGTCCCTTAGTCTGTTCAGCCTGGAGAAGAGGAGGCCGAGGGGAGACCTCATTGTAGTCTACAACTTCCTCGCGAGGGGGAGTGGAGGAGCAGGCGCCGACCTATTCTCCTTATTCACCAGTGATAGGACCCGTGGGAATGGTGTCAGGCTGAGGAAGGGGAAGTTTAGGCTGGACATCTGGAAGAGGTTCTTCACCGAGACGGTGGTCGCACCCTGGAACAGGCTCCCCAGGGAAGTAGTCACTGCATCAAGCCTGTCTGAATTTAAGAAGCGATTGGGCTGTGCACTTAGTCACATGGTTTAAAATTTTGGGTAGACCTGTGTGGTGCCAGGAGTTGGACTTGATGATCCTTATGGGTCCCTTCCAACTCGGGATATTCTATGATTCTGTGATCCCCCCTCTCTCTTTTTCAATCTATGCATCTGATCAGTACCCTACATGTTAATAGATAACTGCCTTGTTTTCCTCTGACTTTGTAATTACTGATCTCATAATAAACCTGAAAATTAAAGGCAACCAAAGTATTTTTATGTTCTTGTTTAAAATGTCAAAGCTTCAGAAAGTTTTAGCAAATGTTGAGCTCTTTCTGTCTTCTGTGTCAGGGGCTATTACCAGAGTAGGTGCTGAGAGAATGTGGACACTTGCAATCTCAAAACAGATTCCATCAAGCTCCTATCTGTTAGAAGCTGCAGTGCTTGCATTTGGATTCTATATCTAACAATAATATGGTATTTTATAAACATTAGTGAGCCTGATTTTGCACTGGTCAGCAGAGGTAAAAAATAAGTACTTTTGGAAAACAAATAAAAAAGGAATTGGAACTGTCTCAATAAATAGTGCAAATTGTAAATTTCCAAAAGATGCAATCTTTGTCTCAGGCATAAGAAAATAAAGCTGACAATTACAATACTAAGGAATTGCACAAACTGGTTCTGCAGTTAGGGCCTAATATTTACCTGACAATACCTTTGTATTATATATAGCTTTATGTCCTTTTAATATATTTAGTTTCAATTTCTTCTTTCTGTTCCATCAGAAGAGAATTAGCCACTATCTTTGTATATGGAATAAAGCCAAGATTTTTCTGATTCTTTATATTAATGATAATATTAAGCGTTACTGAAAAGAAACATTTAAATAAATAAGTGGAATATTCACTGCAGAATTATAGCAATTTATTTGAAAGCTGGAACTTCTGATCTTCACTGTTTTCTCAGAAGCTTTTGGTATGACCTTGATTAAGGAATGTGCTCCATATTCTACCTGAGACTACTTCCCCAAATGACAAAATAAGAATACCCTTTTTTTTTTTTTTATACACCTACTAAATAATAGGAAATGTTGAAGTTTTGAAACATGTTTTCAAGAATACAGTAACTTTTGCCTCTGAAACAATATTTTGATGAAAAATGTGATATAGTCAGTAGTCTTATTCCTAAACACCTGTTTGAATGTGATTTTTTGGCAAAGGAGATCAGTGTATTTTGGGGTTTAATATATGCCCCATTATCCCAGCTGTAGGACTTAGTTTCAGATAGTATTGCTTTTCATCCAGAAATACCTTGTAAGCCACAAGTATAATTTTCTGGAGTAGATATTGAGAAACAGACAGATCTTAGCCACTTTTAGATATTTAAAGAGGTTTTTCAGAGGAGATGGGCACCTCATTTTCTTTTAAAGCATATAGCTGTTAAGGACATCTTCAATGTTCAAACTCAATAAGAGCTACATGAATGCACATGAATTTGAGGTAGGATTTGGTCAAGTGTAATTGTAATGTAAAATATGGTTGAATTACCAGCTATAATATGGATATTATAGTGAAAAAAAGTGGTAGACTGTATATATAAGGGAAATTTAAGAACTTTTCCATCATTCACTATATGGGCAAATCATCTTAGCACAAAAATTAGATGCAACTTATGTGCATTTGTTATATTGTTATATGTAGTAGGCCTACTCACTATGTAGCTTTTATATTTTTTCAATACTTGGTTGTAATTTTTGTTTCTTTGGCTATCTGAGTTTTAATGAGTTTGCAAGTCTATATTTCAGTGATTAATGCAATGAAAGCTGACCAAGACTCACCATGAAGCTCTCATGGTCACAGCATTCAATATTAGGAAGGCACGGACTTATCTACACAGATTTACCTCACAGAAAAATGAAATGCTTCTCAAGTTTTCCTCTTCCTTTACCAAAACACAACCCAACTGGTTCTATAGTTGACTAACAGTTTCTGATCTATTTAGTGAACATTCTGTAAAGGAAAGTGAAGTTGAGTATTTGCTTTCACTAAGCAGATATCCTCCATAACAAAAAATGTGCTTCTTTGCAGACACTCTACCTGCACTCTTATCGGAGGTGTCACTGTGCAGTTTTGGGTTGAGGATATGGATTAGGGTGATATTAAGTTTAGACTGCTTCTGATGGGTCACAGACAGCAAGCACAATTCAGAAGACTGACTGATCATCCTTCGATTGCTGGTGTGCATGCATATTTAATCTATTAGTTGATTTGAACTTGTTCAGAAGTTAGAACTAAAAGCTACACCTCACACTGGCAGTTGCATCATACTATTGCGTAAAGAGTCAAAAAGTAAACATGTTATTCACAGTGTTAAATTTCTAATAATCATAGAATCATAGAATATCCCGAGTTGGAAGGGACCCATAAGGATCATCAAGTCCAACTCCTGGCACCACACAGGTCTACCCAAAATTTTAAACCATGTGACTAAGTGCACAGCCCAATCGCTTCTTAAATTCAGACAGGCTTGATGCAGTGACTACTTCCCTGGGGAGCCTGTTCCAGGGTGCGACCACCGTCTCGGTGAAGAACCTCTTCCAGATGTCCAGCCTAAACTTCCCCTTCCTCAGCCTGACACCATTCCCACGGGTCCTATCACTGGTGAATAAGGAGAATAGGTCGGCGCCTGCTCCTCCACTCCCCCTCGCGAGGAAGTTGTAGACTACAATGAGGTCTCCCCTCGGCCTCCTCTTCTCCAGGCTGAACAGACTAAGGGACCTCAGCTGCTCCTCATAGGTCTTTCCCTCTAGGCCCTTCACCATCTTTGTCGCCCTCCTCTGGACACTCTCCAACAGTTTCATGTCCTTTTTGTACTGTGGTGCCCGGAACCGCACACAGTGCTCGAGGTGAGGCTGCACCAGCGCAGAGTAGAGCAGGAAAATCACTTCCCTTGACCGACTCGCGGTGCCGTGCTTGATGCATCCCAGGATACGGTTGGCCCTCCTGGCTGCCAGGGCACACCGCTGGCTCATATTCAACTTGCTGTCAACCACTACCCCCAGATCCCTCTCTGCGGGGCTGCTCTCCAGCGTCTCGTTGCCCAGTCTCTACGTATAGCCAAGGTTGCCCTGTCCCAGGTGCAGAACCTGGCACTTGCTCTTGTTAAACTTCATGCAGTTGGTGATCGCCCAGCTCTCCAATCTGTCCAGATCTCTCTGCAAGGCCTTTCCACCCTCATCCGAGTCTACAACTCCTCCAAGTTTGGTGTCGTCGGCAAATTTGCTCAACACACCTTCTAGTCCTACATCCAAATCATTTATAAAAACATTGAAGAGGACTGGCCCTAAAATGGAGCCTTGAGGGACCCCACTAGCGATCATCCGCCAGCCTGATGTGGCCCCATTTACCACAATCCTTTGAGCCCTGCCCGTCAGCCAATTGCTCACCCATCGTATGATGTTTTTTTCTAGCTGTATGCTGGACATTTTGTCCAGTAGGATCCTATGGGCAACCATGTCAAAAGCTTTGCTGAAGTCCAAAAAGATCACATCAGCTGGTTTCTCTTGGTTGAGTAGATGGGTGATCTTATCATAAAAGGAAATCAAATTTGTTAGGCAGGACCTACCCCTCATGAACCCATGTTGGCTGGGACCTATGACTGCATTGTCCCCCAGGTGCACTTCAGTAACTTCAAGGATCATCTTCTCCATAATTTTACTAGGCACTGACGTGAGACTGACAGGCCTGTAATTGCTAGTGTCTTCTTTCTTACCCTTCTTGAAAATTGGCACTTCATTTGCTAGCTTCCAGTCTACTGGAACCTCTCCAGATTCCCAAGATCATTGAAAAATAATTGAGAGAGGTCCCGTGATGACATCAGCCAGCTCTTTAAGCACCCTGGGATGAATCCCATCTGGACCCATGGACTTGTATGGATCCAGGTGGAGCAGCAAATCCCACACATGTTCAGGGTTGGTTGGGAGTTTGTCATTCCCACCGTCATGGTCCTCCGGCTCAGGGCACCCAGGGTCCCAAAGCCCATCACCAGTTTTGAGTTATTAATAGCTAGTGGATAGCTACTGTTTCTTCAATTTTTTGACAGGTCCTTGGTATAATGTTCTATTTAGTGCTTAATAGGATGCCCTATGAGGCTGAAGTTGCTCTGCCAAATAGAAAGATCTGATCCTTCATAGCACTTCAACAATTAAATAGTCAGTCCATCTCGCTCTTTCATAAAACTAGTCTTCACTAAGCCTCAAAATGCTTCATTAAAGAGGAAATATTAGTATTCCTGTGTTGCACAGACACCCACAACTGACATGTTGCAAACTGCAGAGCAGTGCTCTATCCATTGGTAATGTTACCTCCAGAACACACTAGCACTCTTCGGCAGGAAAGCCAAGTAAATTCAGTCAGAAATACTTCTTTACCTCCCAAGCCCTGTGCAGAACAGACCTCACAAGCCCGCCACAGCCACAAGCAATGCCCAGCAGGAGTGGCAACAGGAGTGACCCCTTAGCAGAGGGTGAGCCAAGCCAGCACCCCCTTTCCCTGGCCAAGATATGAGTCAACAGGAGCACCACTGCTGTTAACAGGGAGGGGATAAGGAAGACTTTCTTCCTGCAGTTTTTCTTCCACTAAGCTCAATTACTACAGCATGGTGTGAAGAAGGAGGGGTGAATTTCTCTCTCATTGCTTAGCTGGAAGCAATTGCTCTTATGACTATGTTAAAAATATTTTTTCTTCTTAAAGATTCATAACCTAAGAGGAAGTTGCTGTGCATGCGCTTTTCTACTCCCTCTCTCTGTAAATAGCACACAACAGGCTTCTGTGTAAAAGAGGGCTTGAGATTTGGTCAAGGTAAGAAAGGTATGTGCTGTACCCTAACTTTTTTTCTTTAACAGATATATTATTCTATTAGATGGAAACAGTACCAGGGCAATTCGCCCCCCTCCTGGCTTTTCTATCTGTGTGTGAGCATCTCTGAGAAGTGGGATTAGAGAGAAACCTGCAGGCATATTAATAAATAAACTTCACATGCTGTTAGATATTAAGTAAACATACTACTAAATATTTCTCTAGGGGATTGTGATCTCATAACCCATGGACTTCTAATTTGGTTACCTGTGACATGCGGTTCTTACCGCAGGGTTCCACAATGAATTAATTCTAAAACACTTTTAAACTTTAACATCCCAAGATAAAATAAAATAATCAAACGTACTTAAAAATTTCTGGTACGCCTTGCTTCATAGATAACATGAAGAGCTACTATTAAAAAACAGATGATACAACTCAGAGTCCTCAATCAGGGGGGACATACATAGGTCTGATACAAGTTAATATCATATAACCCATTCTGGGATAAGGATCAGCCTCTGCATCAGGTAAGCTTCTTCTCCCAGCAACAACTTGTCTTGTTACTACAGCAAAGGGGAGTTTCACTCCCTAGAGCAAAATGTCTATGTATTCACACACACAAATATTTTAAGTCATTTCCCCACATATTGGTCCTTTTATTCCTCACCACTGAGGATGAAAGTTTTCCATTGAAAATACATTGATGAAAATGTGTTTGTAGAGCTTGGGGGGGGGGGGTGGTGATATTTTATTTTTCTGTTTCTTATGTGATTCTTGATTTTGCAAGATTAGTGTCTGTTTGACATTGGACAATATCCAATCTGACAATTTAGACAGACAATTAGTCTGTCTAATCAGACTATAACTTCCCAGAGCAGGCAACGGTCAGGAGCTCCTATTATTTAAGACTTTCTTCAATATAAGCAGACTATGTGGAATCACAGGAATACAGGAAATTTCCAGGCAACCAGAGGGAACTGAACATGAGACATCCAACTCAGAAATTATCAGTGAATCTTGACAACATTGGCTACTCTTAGGTTTCTGAGTTTTGTTAGGTTTTCCACTCAATGATTTTTCCTGAAAAGAAGTTAGACAGTAGTGTTTTCCCTATTTTGTTGAAGTTTTCTCCATAGCTTCCAAACTCCATTGCTCAGTCTCTAGTAGTTTCTTTAACAGTAGAAAAGGATTTCAAATGTTCTTTGCAATACAAATATGGACAAAAATAAAACATACACCTCAGTTTTCAGTAAAGTTAACAACTGTGGAATTAAATGCAGAAGGTTTGGAAATAAAATTTAAGTCAGAGAGAACTCTGACTAGATATCTGAATAGATATAGTTTTATTTACAAAATAAAATATTATTTTGCCTTCAAGTATTTGATTGATAAATTTCTAAAACTATGAAATTCAAGAAAGTGAGAAAATTTCAGTCTGAATATATTTAATCTCCTTTGCCCCTCCCCACTATTTTTATTTTTAATAGGAAGTTGGTCAATGCCCATGAATAATGATTGCTTTGGCTTGAAAGACACTTATGTAAGGAAGAACTTCAAAAGAAGTCTTTGGACAAGCTTTGGGTATAATAGTCTGCATTTGTTTTTTCTACAGAACTTCAAGGATGCTCAGTGTTACAAGCTGTATACATATGAAGCATAGTTTTTTTTATTTTGTTTAGTTTTTTAGTTGTTTTTTTTTTAATTTGGTGCAACAAAGTAACCATTATCACAGTTTTTCAGAATGGAATTTAAGGACACAGACTTTAATTGAGATGACCAACATTGCCCTGGACAGTTCAGGAATAGGAGCTAGATGGCCTGATTAACTCATTGAATTAACCAAAAGGCTCTCCTGCTCCTAGAGAAAACATACAGCTATCTCAGGATAATAGACCTACCAAAATCACATGAATTAATATTTGGCTGTTTGTGAAGAAATTTTTTTCAAATTTCAGTATTCAAAAAGTAAGCAACTCCAAACCCTTGATATATGTCGCATTCAGTTCTCTAGCACTTTTTTTTTTTTTTTTAAACCTAGTCTAAAATGTAACTGAGCTTGCCTGTAAGAAAGAAAACCTACATAGTGCTCTAACTATTGTCTAGTTTTGCTTTTTAATTCCCTATTTCTCAATATGGACCGTCTTTCCCAAATGGGAGAAGTATGTCATGTATGTCAGTAGTTTATTATTTCTTACCTTAGTCTTGTAAGAAGAGTCAGAATTTCCTTGGGAAAAAAAAAAAAAAAAAAGAGATATAAATGTATACATGACAGAATCAATTTTTCTTTTAGCTAAAGGGCATAATATACAGCAGTGCATCTCCTGCTGCTGAAGGGAAATTATTGGAACATCATTCCACTGCCCTATGAATGGAGAGTATCAAAGAGCTTAAAGAAAGGGATAGTTACTAGGGAGCGAGAGTGAGGAGAAGGAAAGTTTAATTGTTTAATTTACCCCTTTACTTCCCAACACAAGAAATCAGATGTCTAGAGAAATACATGTAATCCATGCACATTTATCCATGCTTGACTCCAGCAGGAAAACAGAGCTATGCTTGGGGAGAATTTGGCTGTTAATGATTGTCTCTTTCTCTGGTAAGCTAACTGTAACTTGACTCTAAAAAAGGGGCAGAGGCAGCTCCACTTTTATCTTTTCTCAGTGAGGTGCAGCCTAAATGTGCTTGAGTCCCAGAAATGCAGCCTGGGAGCTGGAAGTCAAAGCACGGCTCCTTTTCCATCACACACCTCATTTGCAAAGGCTACTCACATCAACACCTGGGCAACGCTTGCGATTCCCAGGGCTATGCAAAAGGAACTCGACTGTAGCCAAATAAACATTTTCTTTGATGCCACACAAGAACACACTCTTATTTCACACTGCTCTCTTATTAGTTCCACAGCACTGACAAGAGCAGAAAAGCGCTGAAGACTTCTTTTTGTACAGCATAGCAGCCATGTGTCTCTGAACACGCAAAGGAAGGAGACATTTTGAGCTGGATAATGTTACTTTTACACAGTCACCTTCCAAGGTGCAACTGCGCAAAGGTTTGAGGAGGACACTGAAACAAAGAGGGAGAAGAAGAAATATAGAACTGCTTATTTTGCTAGCAACACAAAAATATTGTGTTAATTAGGCAAATTGTTACATACAAATGGAACTATACCGTAACGATTGTACAAGTTCATGAGCTTTTCTGCATTAAGCACTTTTTACAGGAAATGGGACACCATGTCTTTTTGTACATACTAATTTAAAGCATTCAGTATTTCTTTCATTATTTTTACAACTAACAATATAAAGACACATAAAACTCTAGAGCCTGAAACTATAAAACTCTAGATCCTGGTTGCAGGATGTTTTCATATTAAAGAGGACCTCAACAATAGGGCGTCCAGTGCACCCTCAGTAAGTTTGCAGACGACACCAAGCTAAGTGCGTGTGTCGATCTGCTCGAGGGCAGGAAGGCTCTGCAGGAGGATCTGGATAGGCTGGAGCGATGGGCTGAGGTCAACTGCATGAAGTTCAACAAGGCCAAGTGCCGGGTCCTGCACCTGGGCTGCAACAACCCCAAGCAGAGCTACAGGCTGGGAGATGAGTGGCTGGAAAGCTGCCTGGCCGAGAAGTACCTGGGAGTATTGGTGGATAGTCGGCTGAATATGAGCCAGCAGTGTGCTCAGGTGGCCAAGAAGGCCAACGGCATCCTGGCCTGTATAAGAAGCAGTGTGGCCAGCAGGTCGAGGGAAGTGATTGTGCCCCTGTACTTGGCTCTGGTGAGGCCGCACCTCGAGTACTGTGTTCAGTTTTGGGCCCCTCGCTACAGGAAGGACATGGACGTGCTCGAGCGAGTCCAGAGAAGGGCGACCAAGCTGGTGAGGGGTCTGGAGAACAAGTCTTACGAGGAGCGGCTGAGGGAGCTGGGCTTGTTCAGCCTGGAGAAGAGGAGGCTCAGGGGCGACCTCATCGCTCTCTACAGTTACCTGAAAGGAGGCTGTAGAGAGGTGGGGGTTGGTCTATTCTCCCACGTGCCTAGTGACAGGACGAGGGGGAATGGGCTAAAGTTGCGACAGGGGAGTTTTAGGTTGGATGTTAGGAAGTACTTCTTTACCGAAAGGGTTATTAAGCATTGGAACGGGCTGCCCAGGGAGGTGGTGGAGTCACCATCCCTGGAGGTCTTTAAAAGACGTTTAGATGTAGAGCTTAGGGATATGGTTTAGTGGAGTACTTAGTGTTAGGTCGGAGGTTGGACTCGATGATCTTGAGGTCTCTTCCAACCTAGAGAAATCTGTGAATCTGTGAATCTGTGAATAGTTAACATTTAAGCCTGTAAAGAAGAGGGTGTCCTATTTGTCTGAAAGTTAAACTACATTCATTATAACACAACATTAACAGACAGTAGAGTTGGTAGGGGTGCACAGCATAAACATTACATAAGCTATATAATGTGAAAAAGACATTTTTAGACACATAAAATTGGGCAGAGACCAATAACAATTAACTCAGTATATAGTAGAAGGCACATCTAATATTTAGGGTCTCAACCAGCTGGAGGCTGTGACTAGCAAAGTAACGGCTGGGAATCAGAAGTGCTTTGTGTCATAGGTGTTATTGCAACAGTGCATCACCACCCCTAGCCACCACTCTAATCACTCTAATGCAGATTAAGGGTATGGGCCTACTTTTTCTGTTAGGAATATAAAGGAAAGGAAATTAATGGGGGGGGGGGGGGGGGGGGATATGAGTATATGTATTTTATTTTATTTTTACTGTGTTTTTTATTCTCACCAAACAGTTTGACAAAATTAAGTGCTGTGATTCCTTTCCTTTCTTCAAAGTTTTCTGATCAGGTTGAATACTAAACTCTACTGGAGGAGTGGGTAGCTAGAAGGGGAAGAGGAAAAAGGTCAAGAAAAGTAACTAAGTGGGCAGCTATCAATCCTTTTTTTTCCCATCAATCCCTTCCAGTAAACAATACTGCTAAGCTTACATTTCCACTGAAATTAGTAAGTATTTTGGATAGACTTTACTCAGAACACACTTTGTTCTTCTGTCATTTGAGTCAAGAGAAAGAAAAAGACACATTGACAACCTGTTTTAAACAAGATTTTGACCATAATACTTTGCAGTAGAACTCCATTCATACAACATATTAAGTAAAATAATAATAAAAAATTAAACAATACTAGTAACAAAACAGCCACCAGTGTGCTAGTAAAGTTCAAAGCCAAACTAAACTTTGTACTTCCTGGTCATCTATAACAAGCATGTCTAAAAATGACCCTTTTTTAGTTTTATATTTCTTTCAGAGTTTTTCCAGAGACAATTAATAAGAAATAAAATTTAATGAATCTCCAAAGCTGCACTTTCTTGACTTATTACATTAGCATTGTCTCTCATCTGACTGGAAATTTTGAGAGAATCACAGAATTCATTAAAGCAATTTACTGTATAATGTTAGATGGCTAAGATAGATCTCTACTAATGAGATGAACATTAATTAAGTGAATTGTAGAAGTGAACTGTTTATCTGAGTTAAAAAGCCCAGCAAACAATCCTCACACTCCACAAGTCTGAGTCCTGTTCATCCAGTAGGCAGACCAATTTATTTTATTTGAAGACACATATGTACCCAACAGTTTTGACAATGGTGGCCAGCCTAAATCTGTAAAAGGTAACCACAAACTTTCCCAAATGAAAGTGCAATTTTCTTGGTTTTAAATCATATATTAGAAATGGAGCTCTGTAGGTAATCACCTGTAATATTAAAGAAAGTTCAGTGCAACTGCCAAGTGACATGACCCTAAAAAAAAAAAAAAAAAAAAAAAACACTTCAGAATGAGATCTCTTTCCCAGTATTTGTGTCTGCAGGTTGCTTTAATGTCTAGAACAAGTGACTGTGCAACATTATAGAAAAAAAGTAATAATAAAAAAAAAGTTCCCCTCTCACAAGTTCCTTGATCTGAAGAATTTACAGACAGCACTGTGAGGATGCACCACTTCTTAGATTTGAAAGACATTATTTGCACTGTTCAGCCTTCTAGCACTCCTCCAGACCCAGCCTAATTTTAGTATCTTCAAACTGTTGTACATCACAAGTATAGTGTGAGGAATATCAGCCATGCTGACACAGTACAAGTGTGCTATCTATGCAGACTTGAGTGGCAGAGATGTAACATGGCTGTGGTGTCCTTCAGAGGTCCCTCCAGAAGAGGACTGAGACACCAAGTTGCCTGAAGAAACTCATTCTGACACTGCCTGTTCTGTGGATAAATAAAGGGCCCCAGAGTTGTCAATACAGCATTTTTGCTACCACTCAGCTCAGTACAAAATAAATGAGGATATTTTCTCTTTCCAGCATGTATTAAATCCCATTAGCATTAATGAGAATTACACGTGATTTTGGCAGGGAGTATATACAAAGTGCAGAGCAGACAGTTTCCAAATTCTCAGCCCTCCCTTATATCTTTCAGCCATCTTTCCTCTGTGAAAGCCTTCTCATACGAATTCCAAAATAAAGGTAGTAAATCAAATTACTGCACATACAGTATGTTAAAATGATGGGTTGGAGTGGGGAGGGAGGAATCCAAGAGGCTAATATACAAATAATTACTGTGCTTAAATTTAGCAAACTGCTACAAGTTAAACTTCCAGATAGTGCTAATATAGTAGGAAAGCTTTGGGTTGGCTGAACAACTTTTCACAGCACACTGGTAAAATAATAAATTGTGCTATGACCGATAACATTCAATAATTTCTCTGATATATTGCTACAGCCACTTTTTCTACAGTATAAAGCTCATATTTCTCTGTCACATTAGTAATTTCCATATTGCATTTCAGGCTCCGTCTTGGAGTTAGTGGGGAAAAGTACATCACAGCAGTAACAAAAGGAAGCTGACTGTTCTTTAAAAAAAAATAGAGGCAGAAAAAAAGAAAGGAGGAAACGTCAGGATTTTTTTTTCTCTTTTTTTTCTTTTTTTTTAAACTTTTATAATACATCAACTGATGCCTACAGGAAAAAAAAATGAAAAAAAAAAAAAAGAAAGGTTAAAAAAAAGAAAAATACAAAAAGACAGCAGCTGCTACTACACTGCTTTATTACAGACCAAGAGGAGTAAAAGCCGTGGATCCATTTTGCCTTTTTCTTTCTTGATGATATCACTAAACCATTAATGGAATCCTTACACTCCATTGGTACAGTATGAATTTATCTACAGCGCATTCTTTATTGGTTTGAGAACAGATATGCTATTTTTGTGTATGGGAAGATGGGGGAAATGGGGTTGCTTGCATGTTTTAAAGAAAATATATTCCTTATTAACTGAAAACTGAAAAAGTTTAATACAAAATAAAACAATATTTGTATTCAGGTTTGGTTATAAGAATGAGTGAGAAATGAATTTGGAACTTAACTATTATGACAACTTTTTCAACTTCGCCTTAAATTAACTATGCAGTCTTATTAAAGCTGGCAGTACAAAACATACTATTGTTGTTATGTCTGGCAGTTCCTATTAAGTCACATCATCTAAAAGAAAAAGTAGCTGTATTTTAAGGGACATCTACTTTTGGAACTAATTATTGCACAGAACCATAGGATGGCATTGTCCTTTGTTTACTATGCTGCAAACATTATATTATTATTATCAGTCTTCCATTAAAATTTTACTTATCCACACATAGCAGTACATGTTAAGTAGAGGACAGGATAACTTTCTACAAAATTTTAAGTATGATTTTTAGCATATAGCAAGACACTTTAGAACAAACAAACAACTACGGCAAAAAAATGAAATCATTATAGTCGTGTATTATTGTTGAAAAGTCCATGTGAAAGGGAACTATCATAGGCACCAGACAGCATCTGTCTGAGTGGAATTTTCCACCCACAATGTTATTCTGAACTTGGCAACTAGGTTCCCAATTATAATTCCCTAAATCCCTCCACTCATCAGTACCATTTGGTTTTCAAGCACAGGGAATGATAACACTCAGCATCCCTTTAGACATTGAAGGAACAGTATGAACTTTAAGAACTATAGAAGAATCTGCCCTGATATTGTACTATGAATGGAGGAGAGCATGAGGAGCGGGAGCCAAAAAAGTCAGTCTTTGCATCTAGCCAACAGCAAAACTAGCCAAAGCAAAAGGGGTGGAGGGTGAAGTTCACAGTAGAACTCACAAAGATGAAAGGAAAGTGGAGAGACTCATATATTTCATGCTTTCTACTAGAGTTTGCTAGAGATGCATCATCAGCATAAACAAGGTAAGTGGCTCAAACCAACTGTTCTAGGCTGAGGAGAAGAGGTGTGAGGACGGAGGCTGTTAGAACAACTCCAGAGTCTCCGGTCTCTAGTAGAATAAGACTAAGGCGATTTTTTTGTTTTAATCAATTACTAAGTTTCCCAGTCAAAGTTGTCATCCTAGAGGCTTTCACTGGTATAGCAGAGATAGTAACCTGGCCTCCCAGGCCTCTAGAATATGCCAAAATCCACAGACAAACCATGGTGATTTTGTTGCCCTGAACTGCCTGCTCAGCTTGTGTTTGAGGATGGCTCTGCTCTTAGCCATGCAGCTCTGGGAAGTATTGATCCGATGGTTACTGAGAGGGACAAGAGTTAACCTATTTTTTAGTGTTTCAAGAATTTCAAATTTCCAGTACATAGGAGATATTCAGTGACAGTAAACATCTTATTTGCTATCATACAGCCAAAATCAGCTTTCCAGGTCTTAAGTAAATTACAGGGAAACATATCTATGTTACTGCCTAAGGAAACAGCAAAAATCAGTGTGAAAGCAGGGCTCAAAATACACAGAAACAAGCCAGTGCATTTAAATGATCATTTCAGAAGGCTGTCTAGTGAATGAGATCCTTCGTACCCATGAATAATGCCTCAAATGTCATTGCAATGAATTGTGAAAACCACAGGTTAAAAAAGTCACAGGAGGTTGATTTATTTATCCATGTCTCCTTGTCTATACAAGGAGATTTACTATGAGGCTGTGCTGTAACTGCTCTGTACTAACTGACCTGTCCAAATGAACAGACACATTTACTTTATAAGAATCATATAATGAGAGGATGTTAAGAAGGGAAAGGAGGATGCTCTCTCACTATGAACATATAGCTGTGTTCACTATGAACACAGCTATACGACCAGGTAACCTACTCTCTTCTGCATTGCTGCCAGCCTAAGGCATTCCTGGGATTTTTGGCATAACAACAGAATTTAGGGAGCCCTGATTGTTTTCCACATCTGGGGATAAAATTCTCCAGATGTTCATCATCTTCCATGTCATTCCTCAAAGCAGATGATATGATTCTCAGACTCAACAGACCAGTATGAATGCCACACACTACCATGAGGCAGTATTGGCTGTAGGTAACATGCTACCACCAAACAGCAGAAGCTTTCAGAGCAGCTCCTGTGAAACCACCAAGTAGTCTTGGCTGAATTATTTGTGAAAGGAGCTATAACTACTTCTGATTCTCTCTGATTGCATTTCCAGATTGTTTTTGGTGACTGTGAGAGACAGTGAATAGTGACTTCAAGAGCAACAGTTTTCTGGAACAGACGTTCCCTACAAAGCCATTTCTGGGCTCATGAAACAAGAGCTAGCTGGCATTGGAGAGTGGTGCTGCAGAGATAATATGTCCAGGAACAGCTGCAGAACTTCAACCTGACGAAAATATTTCCTTTGGTGTCAAAAAAAGTCTGTAGCTTAGTCTTGACTTGTAATAATAGGGTATTAAGAAAAGAACTGAATGAGCTTTGAGAAATACACAGCCATGACTAGCCAATTGCTATCCCTATTTAGTAGCTGCACATCTCAGCTGTTGGAGTATTAGAGTCAAGATGCAAAGCAAGCATGCTGCCGAGTATCTACAAGGGTAATGGACATAACCTCATCATTAGCTAGAGGTAGCTTAAAAATCTGTCTATGCAGCCTATAGAATACCCCATCTAAAAGAAATTCCTATGGGATAGCTTCTGTATGTTCTTTGAGGGAAGAATATTAAACATTTTTGATATAGCAGTTTTTGTTGCTTCTTGTGGTTTAAAACTACGGTACAATTGGCACAGTAACATAATGAGCCAGAGGAGAGTATTTATTTTTTTCAGTTCCATGGAATTGGTTTTACATATTGTGAGGCTTTTTTTTTTTTTTTTTTTTTTTTTAATTAGACAGAATGGTCAGTGCTAATTCATAGGGAAGACCTTTCAACATTTTTTTCAGCCTGCAGTGTTATGTGGAGTGGCAGATATGATTTTCACTAGTGTAGTGAATATAAGTGGTAACACATGGCCTTGCCTTGAGGGACATTAGGGGCTGTTTTCATTCTGCAGCTGCACGCGTGTTGTGTGCTCTTCTGAGTTGCTAAATACTTGTGCTTTTGCTTCTGCACTGCCAGTGTCACAGCCTGAGGACGGTGGTGTTGCTTGTCAGCAGGCTTACACATGCTCTATGAATCTCTCAGGAACAGTGAAGCCAAATGGAAGATAAGACTTCACTGAATTGCCAAACTAACTTATGAGTAGAAATCAAAAGAATTTTAGACTTAAGTGGTAGTCAATTTTTTACACAGTTGTTCTGTACAAATAGGTGAAGGTTTGAATTGAATGGCAAGGGACAGCTCAATTTAGACTGTTTAAAAACAAAAACAGAGATTAACAGCAACCAATATCATTTCTATTTCTACCTACAGTTTTCCTTTCTATGGCCAGTCAAGCCAGAAGGCTAAGGAGAGACCAATAGAAAACTGCTGTTTTGATTTACCAAGCTGTTAAACATATGAGCAGCTGGAAGGACAGATACATGTGGGAGAGCATCAGAAAGGACATCCCCATTTAGCAAAGTTAGAAGTATTGAAGCCTAGGGTTGTGGGGTTTTGTTTTCTTTGGTGTTTTTTTTGTTGTTTTGTTTTGTTTTGTTTTTTAATCTAAAATTTTAGATATTGTACAGGCACCTTGAAATTTTGCTGTTCTGTTAAGTCTGTTTTTCAATGAATTTGAAACGTATTGAAAGCTAATGATGTTAACAGCTCTTTGCAATATGTTCTTATTTATTACTTCAATTGCTCTTCTTTAAAATACAGTTGTAGTGATAAAAATTACAATTCAGAAACACATACTTATAACAAAGACTTACTGAAAACTAACTTACATAGATGACCCACATCAAATCTTCATTTCATTAAAATGCACTATGCATATGGTAACTAAGACTTTGTGATCACATTGTGATTTGCAAGCAACACAAATATGATAAGGTGCTCATTTTTAATCTAACACAGTTAGGATGTCCACCAACATGATATTGACGTGAGACATATTTTGGGTCAGATTAAGCAGCAAGCAAATAGGACATATCTACAAGAGTGAATTGTGCTGAACTGGAGAGAATGAGCGAATACTGGAGAAAGATGTGCTGTTGCTGTCAGCCTAGTTCTTGCATCTCCTCAAGCACTCTCATATTAACATCTCAAGAGAGGTAGAAATTTGGAGGACAGAAGAACAAAAGTTCAAAAACTGGTATGAAGGTTTATGAGGTTTGCACCAACCCTAATTAGCAGAAAATATCCACCAGGTCATGTTATGTAGACAAGAACTTTTAAGGTTAATATAATCACTCCGTACTACCTTCCCTGCTAGCAAGCAGAGCTTTCAAGGAGAGAAGACAAGCTGACAGAGCAAGGGTGCCATTTCCATCTCAGCAATGTCTTAGCCATGTATCTTGTCTATCAAAGAATTCATGGCTCTCAGATGCTGCACCAGATGACAATTTATATAGTCACCCTAACCACCGTACCACCATCACAGCTTAGACCAGCACTATTTGGGAGGAATATCCTGTAAAAAAATAAAAATAAATAAATAAAATCCTTCTGATTCATCTCTGCTTAGAGGGTGGATGAAGCACAACCATAAGTCACATTTCCATCTTTTAACTCTAGAGCATGCATCTGAACCCAACACTGCACAACATTGTGGGCATGACCCTGCTTAACCACCAATTTGGCATTGCCCACAAAACTTCGATACTACTAAGTCTGGGCCTTCACATCTCTGGAAACAAATTGATTCAGAACATAAGTGTGACTTCAGCTGGAAGCACAAAGAAGAGTACATAGTAGTGCTAGGTATGCAAACTCCTAGAGCACAAGCAAAGTCTGGCAGCATACAAGAATTTAAACTGAGCAATGATATCAAGAATTCAGAACAGTAGAGGACCTGCAGGTAAAGGAGTTAGAAGTTCTGGATACTTGCAGAGATACAGCTGCATTAATAAAATAGTACATATTCACATAATTAAAGATGTATTGTAGGGCATAAGCAAAAAAGAACCAAATTAAGGTTCCCCTGGCATCTTTAATTCTAGCATTTCCATTATACATATTAGTTAAATCAATCACTTTGATTACTGTAAATATAGTAACTTAACATGCTTTTGTAATAAAAAACTGACTTTCAGGAGAGAAATTTTGCATCATACAAGATTGGCAATAAAATATCCCACAGCTATGCAACTTCATAAAAAAGTCATTGTTCATTTCTCCGAGGAATTTCATAGATCACTTTCCCCGTGAAACTCTCCTGCATGAGTAAGCTTAAGACTGCAACAAGCACTTCTTTTGCTCAGAAGAGTGCTGACATTGTTTGTGGTAGTAACAACCACTATGTTTATGCTTTCTCTGGGTTGAAAGCATGGTCAAGACACTCACACAGCCAGAATTATTTAGTGAAACAACACCTCTTCCCTACCACCCACCCACTACCCCAGATGTCACAATGATATCTAGCAACTATGCTTCATATCATCAGCCTAGGTATAGTATACTTTAATATAGTTGATTCTTTCAGCCATGTCCTGGGCAAAGTTACTGCAAAAAGTCATCCTTTATTCCCTTGTTTTTACACATTCAGGGTTTAGCCAGAATTAAAATTTAATGCTAATAACAATCTTTGCATGTAGAACTGCTCTGTATGTCTAACTTCTTCCAAAAACTCTTGGTTTGTGTAAGACAGCCCAGCAATGATTTCTTTATTAGTATTTACTACCACACAAGAGTTATTGGGGCTTAATGATAAGATTTCTTATGGGACAGCACTTGGACGGTAGTGCAAACTCAGTTCAATCCTCTTTAACCATTTACCATAAGAAAATTATAATTTATTGTAACATCTATTGTGTGTGCCTTTTTTCAGGGACAGAAAGAATAATGTGTCCAATAGAAGTAGAACAGAAATGTAGAGAAGTTTTACCAGGCCTGGTGCCAAGAATTATACAATATATTTTACACATTACTTACTTTTACATCTAAGGTATTCCTCTACAGGTTTATTAATCATTACAAAAAAAAAAAAAAAAAAAAGTAACCTAAATGTTATACAATCTTTAGAAACTCAATACCACCTAAATCTCATATACAGGCTAGAGATCTCAAACTGAAAATCTGTGGTTTAAATAAGTGAAACAAGTGCAAAATACCCTGAAAAACTGTCAAATCTAGGCAATTTTGGTACTAGCAAGATGACATTCCAGAATTAAGATACACAAAGATATAAAATAGCCTTCTGTTACTTCTTAACGGAAAAGATGAAGACATGAGAATCACCCTGTCCTTTTGGATTTTTCTGGTCAAGTACATGAAGAATGATCCTTATCTTAGCATGGATCTCTGTACATTATACTGCCACCAGGAAGAATAAAGTAGACAAGCTTCTGGTCATAAAGCATTTCAGCATCAAGAGAATGTCATGTTGCATTTTCAGCTTCTACTCGGAATATTTTTAACAGCTTTCTAACCACATGAAGAAGGCAGTTTTCACTCGCCAACCCTACAACAGTTAAAAGACAAGTTAAAGACAGAGGCTAGACAAACAGGACCCATTGCAAGAGAAAGAGAGCTATCTTAAACTTGAAGGAATAATTTGAGATTTGGACAAATTTACCTCTCTGTTTTTTCCTTGTCCATCACTGGAAATAGAAGTGAGTGAGAGGAGCCTGTAGTTGGGAATCTTGTCAGCTAATAGCTATTAGCTAGATAACAAACTATTCCTAAAATCACAACTCATGTTCTTATGAAATTATCAGGGAATCTTTAACAATTGTGATTCCGATTTTCTAATTAATCTGAAAAGCATAATCTAAAGTGGCAAACTGGTAAGAAATATGCAAGTAGGAATACCTATGTAGCAGATAACAATAAAGATTCAGCTACATAGTATACGTCAATGCAGTAACTGCATGATAACATGTTATTCCTAATAACGAGTTTCAGTAGTTCTACTGTGGTATTTTTGTTTGCTTTCCCAAATAAGCTCAAAATGCCAAAACAGTAACTTAAAGAACCAGTGTTACTGAAGATGAAATAAGTAAAAACTAGGAAAGAAAAGGTGTTATTTACGGAAAAACAGAAGGTTAAGTGCCAAGTAGCTTTGTGATGCTTTTACCTTAAAGATCAGAATTTAAGAGTTATACCCCAGGTCTTAGGTGAAATGAGTTTGACAGATTAGGTCCAGTTACTAGCTGTCAGCAAACTACATCAAAACACAGCACATACATACACAGCTTAATACAACTAACTGTTCTCTGCTTAGGCCAATTTCCCTCTGGAGCTAACATGAAGATAATGAGCTCCTCTCCCCAGGGAGAAGTGTCCCTCAATGAGGCAAAAATAATGCACACTCAAATGTGTTACAGTGCTGTTGCACTTCTTGACTGTTGTAAATAGAAGCAGAAGTCTTTCTTTCCCAGTAGTCAGGTATGGGCACTACACAAACCAGGACAATATTAGAGTGGGAGCTAGGTGAGGGTGGGAACTAACTGGAAATGCAATTTTTTATTTTACCTTTTTTTTAAAAGAGCTTCACTTTTTATCTCAGTTGGGAAGATTCTTCTGTCACGTCTGTTGCTGTGTCCTGATTCCTTACTGTTCTTCAGCAAAGGCAGAATTTCTTGTGAATGACTGACATGAGGCTCTTGCAACAAAGATAAATTATCTCACTTCCTTTGCTTTTCTTTGTATTGTTTTGTCAGTCCTTTATCTTCCATCCCCTCTCCTTCCTTCTACTTTTTCTTGTTTGGAACAATTCTCTGCAATGGGACCAGGTTTTAGCCATTCTACTGATGTTTGTCCTTTCTATCACTCACTAGATCACTACAGGATATTGGTAGTGCAATTCCTTCCCCTAAAATTGATTCCATTAGGAATAATGCTCTCAGAAGCTGGCTGTTGAGCATACTTGTAAGTGCATATGTTAAAACAGAAAGCACTTTAAACACAAAGCCATCAGTTCTGTAGTATTTTTAAACGTCTTATCTAAACGATACCCGTTTGCACCTGAGGTATAATCCACCATCAAGAAAAGTCAAAAGCCATACTAATCAGGTTCAAAACATGAATTCTCTTTAGAACAAAGTACCATCTGCACAAACACCTCTGAGGATGCCCCAAGAAATCCCTGGGATCACTGGAATATTTCTTGAATATCATCAACATGCAATACCTTTCCACTTAACTATCCGTTGTGGATAAAAACAGAAAATCTTTATTGACTGTAAAAAGAAACATATTATCATCCTGAGAAGCACAGTATGCATGCATATCCATGCTTCGCCTATAAACACAAAAATGTTAGGAGAGGTATTGTAACTGGGTGCAAAGTGAACCTTACAATGTTGCCACTACCACAATAAGGGAAAAAAAAATTACATATATGCACTGTTCTGAAGATGAGAAATTTACTCGGAAATATTTCCCAGCCCTGGGAAAATGTTAGCTAGTCTTGACTTCTCACCAACAGATAGCAAAGTTGCAATGACTTCAACTGTCAGCAATGTCAAAGGCTGGGGAGGCTTCAGCCCTGTTCCATATGCAACTTCCTCACAGAACTCTTCACAAGTTTCCTTCTTCTATAAAATTACTCCAAGTTACATGAAATCGTCACTGGAGAAAAATGTGTTATCATACAAGCCAACAAGTATGGCTCTTGCTATCACGGATGCAGAGTCTCCATCTAATTATCAGCCTTTCCCCTCCCCTTTCAGCTCATTTCCCAAATGCAACCATTGCAGAGAGAGTTATTGAGATTCCCAAAACAATAACTATGGCTACAAAGGTTATGCAAATGAAAGCATCATTGTAGCTCTGTTTGTTTTTGTTCACCTACAGACTAAAGTAGAGAGCTCCTTCTCCTACAGTGGCTCTGTTCATCTCAAGTTCTGAAAAAATCTCCATGCAAACAGCATTGGGGTGGCTTTTTACCCTTTTCACCCATAGAAGACTCTAGGGCTTGCATCAGACTTGAAGACATAAAAACAGGCAAGATTTATTCCTTACCACCACAGGCAGTGATGTTTTGGCTTAAAAAGTGATGGACCAATTTTAATGACAAAAAGATACACCATTACTTAGGATAACAGTATATTTTAAAATAGGCTATTATCTAGCTGTATGTCTGAAATCCTTCCTTTTCATGGAATCAATCAAGTTTTCGCTTCCCAAGCAAGGTGCCTTACAACCATCTTTTTGTGCAGTTAAAGAAATATTGAAATGAGTCTGAATCCTCACATTAAGAACCATGTCAATACATATACTTTCCCATTTATATACAGCAACTTTCATCTCACAGCTGATGATGAGTTTAGCCTCTTTTTAGACTTAACTAAAATTCAGCCATCTCACATTTTATACTACATATCACCACCACAGCCTGTATTTTATGATCTTTAGTCAACTTAGACTTCAAGGGCAGAATCCAGATGTTTGGGCCCACCATTTTCTTTGCCTTATTGCACATGTAACTCCTGTCTAGGTGAAGGTTTGATTTTGACTTTCACCTTCATCCTATAACTCAAGGCAAGTTCATTACTAGGTTTTCAATTTTGGCCTGATAGTTTAAACAAGTGTTAGTGAATAACTTAATCAATGGCAGTATAAATTTGACCTCTAATTAATAACAAAGGCCAGAATTTGGAACGAGATTAGAGAAGGAGAGTCTAATGTTGGCAGCCAGTAAAAGAGAAAGAACTAACAGAGCAAGCATTCTAATCATGCCATGGTTCAAGACTACTGGTGCAGGTATTTCCTCAACAATCAGTGATGAAGGATGTTATATTATAAAGGGTACTATCCCAGGCACACAGGTGGTGCTCAATATGTGCAACATTCTGCTGTCCTGAAAAAGAGACATGGTTCTTTGCCTAAAGAAAGACTTCCTGAAACAATGTTGCATTGATGACTGATTTTATTTTCTAAATTCAGTGCCTCTGTAAGGCAATGACAGAGTTAACAACTTTGTACCTTCTCAAACCATCAGGCCATATGCTGTGTGAGCTGAGTTACGCAGCATCCTGCCAATCGTATGGATGTACAGATCAGCTGCTTACTTCAGTCCAAGTCTGAAGAATCAACTCGACTGGGACAAAAGGAGGGTGCTAAGCATTGTTCACACTCACAAATAAATTATGGAGTGACTTCATTCAAAGCAGTCTTGTCAGGCACAGAATTTACAAGGGTGGGCTGGCACATGAATGTGATATACACAGAACTGTTGACCTAGAAAGCATGGTTTGCCCTGTGACAGTCAGTGATGATGGTTTGAAAAGGAACCTTTAAAAATATTCCATTTGAGGACAACAGGACCTTGCAGCTCCAGCCCTGGTAATCAGGTTAGTGGGGAGAAAGGCTTGGCTGGCCACGTCAGACCCTAGCCAGGCTGTATTGGCTAGGGCCCTAGACAAACCTTCCAGCACACTGGACATAATTAATGCAGAAAAGGCCCTTTGCCCTGCAGCAGCCTGAGAGGAGCTGATAGGAAAGCATAGATATTGCCCCAGTTTTGTTACTGGATTGTTTAGTTCCATACACTCCATGAAAACAGGCACTTGCAAGAGTTCAAGGCATATATTTTATTTCAGGTTCTGTAGGAATTGTGAAAAGGCCAGACATTTTGATAGACACTGGTGTAAAAACATGTGCAATCATCACCAAGCAGGTTCTTTAAGATTAAAAATATGGTTAAGTCAGAATATATATTTCTATATGCTGTAGGCTGATGTGAAAGCTACTGTTAACATGAGGTTAGAAGTCAGCATTACAACAAACTTTGCTTGTTGTTGCCAAGTCTTCAGGAGCTACAGGAACGTGCATCCTGTATAAATTTCACTGTCATTGGGTATAGCTGAGGCACGTGTTTAGGAATGTACACATACTATATAGGTAAAGGTATACAGATAAAGGTAGAGACAGCTTTTTTCTCTAATTTATAAAGGAAACCAAGCTGAAGTGGTCTCAATTATTCATAGAAGAAACCACCCTCTCAATTGATTATGCAGAAGGCTTAGCTCCCACACACCTGCAACTAGATGCCTGGGCCCAATTTCATCTCACCTAACTGCAGCCAGCAGTGTCATCTGTCACCCCTTGTAGGCAGTGGGGAGAGTCAAATACTTTTGGAAGTACCCACATACTCATCCTTTATTGTGCTAACTCTCCAAAGACTAAAGAAATTTTGACAATTCACTTCATTAGATGTCCAAATCCTGGGCTTGAGAATTCAGGTGGAATTAATTCCATGCCATCAGTAGATCACGTGATGAGTCCCTCACCCCCCTCTGAACATAGTTTCTATTTGCTAATCAAAAAGGCATATCATATAACCACTCAGATCCCAGATGCTGAAAATGTTGCAAGCACTTTTTCTTTGTGAAGAGTGTTGTTTAAATTCATCACTTTCCTGTGCACCCAGCATCTACAGCTGGGCACTCATTCCACACTTCTCTGTCCAGTGAGATGCCAGTTTGCTGGAGCTGTCGATGTCCCACCCCCAAACCCCACTGACAAAGCTTCTGCCAAATAGCCTTGTAACTGCTTTGTGGTTGTGATGGAAGGATTTGGCCTTTCTCCTGATTTTTTCTCTAGGCACCAGTGTAAAATACTTAGAATGGATGATGAGGATTACATAACCCCTCCAAACACATAACCCCTCCAAAAGGACTGAACAGAAAGGAACAGATTAATGTAAGGAACCATATCCCACCAGTGCAGGCAGAAAATGTTACCCCAACAGACAAAAACAGGAATAGCAGTGTGTGCAATTTGTGACTAAGCAGCAACTCAGCATAAGCATCAGGACTTAGGTGTTCTTGATATCTACTCTTATGCTTTATTGAAGATATTACAGTGTAAGTCTGAGTATCCAATTCTATATCAGCTACAGCTGTACATATTGACTTCTATACAACATTGCTTCTGTTCTTATGCTACCAAGCCTCATGTTCCCTCCTAACACAATATTGTAAGGTGCTTTCTTTTTGTTTGTGGGTGTTTGTTTTTTTGTTTGTTTGTTTTGGTTGGTTGGTTTGTTTTAAATCACAAGTCAGACACAACAGTCTACTAAATCAAGAAATGCTTTTTTAAGTAAAGCAATAGATTTTGAACCTCTAAAGTACTTTGGGGTCATGTTTTCAGGGTTTCCTCCACAGCAATGAAGACTACAAATACATATTTTAAAAAATAGAGCAAGAGGAAGAAAATTAGAGTGGAATCACTTGTCTTCAGCATCTGGCTCTTGAAGAGAAACAGAAGTGACTATTATTTTTTTTTATTTTTTTATTTTTTTTACCCTCCACTCAAAGGATTCTTACCACCCTGTTAGATGGAGGGTCTCAACAGATTATTTAAAAAGGTTTTTGTCTGCCAGAAATATTTGGGGCCATATAATTTTACCCTTTGATTATAAATACCATTGTTATATAAGGATGTATGAACACTTAACAGATCATCATTCCTTTTGGGAGGCAGTGGTTCTGAATGGCAAACTGCAGTCAGCAACAAACTCTGCCTGATGTTCTGCTAGTTAAGTAATGCTTAAACAAGAATGATATCAAAGTGACAAATACAAGCCCTCATCACTTTGCTCTTTTCATGGTCTCAGTCTACATTTTATGTCAAAAAGTACTGTGAAGTATTGTAGATGGAGCTGATAATGAAAACTAAAGTTATGACTGCTTAACATTCTCAATTATAATCTCTTATTTTCAGTCATTTATAACTTTGCCAAAAACAATGCCTCAAGCTGCTTTAAGGGAGGAGGAGTTCAGTAATTAAGTTAATCTGTTCCTGAGAGCATCAAGGAAAACTAGGCTTTAACAACATATTTAGAGTAAGGTTTGGGGATTATTTTTTTCCCCCAATGGTTTCTTTGAAGCATCCACACACTCCCCTGCTCCGAAACTGGTATACATAAGTATTTAAACAACTGTCCAAAAATAGAGGAATTTCCACTTTCACCAAGTGAGAAAGCCTTTGCAGGGTAGGCTGGGTGTTGGATTTTGAATTTAACTGCAGGAGCAAGGATCACAGGCAACAGGGAATATGTTCACGGACCACGATGCAGGCTTCCGTGTTTCAAGTTAGCTAATAGGATCTGCAACAAGTAGGGTTGGTTGGCTCAAGTACCTCACCAAATGGAGCAAACAGCAAATCGGAGGATGAAGGGGTGGGTTAAATAATTAAGTGCTTGAGGGAGAGCAGGTTTTTTTGTTTGTTTGTTTTTTAAACAATGAAACTCTTGAGTCTTTCTGTTCCTCTTTCCCAGCTGCTTTCTTTGCACGCAGGTATGCAAATTTGTGTAAATCTATGCAAACGCAGGACCCACTGTGTTCTGCTCCCTGGACGCTTGCTAGCAATCCCAGCTCCCTCTCCCTGTGAGCACCACACTACAGCTTCTCTATGCCTTCCTGACTCTACACTCAGCATTTGGGAAGCTGGGGAGAAGCTGCAGCACCATGTTAACATGACAAGTTGTGCCAACATGACAAGAGAAGCGTGTTAACACAAGTGGAGGGCAATACGTCCCCCCAGAGAGACCTTGTCCCTATGTTGGGGTAAGGTAGCCTAGCACTTACGTCCTCACAGCCATAAGCGCTAAGCAAAGTCTATGGTATCTAAAGTGAGAAACTGTTCCCTTTTTAGATAAACGAGGCCATGCATTTTCTTTTGGGGGTATTATACCCCTCACCTTTACATCTGTCCTATGATAGATAGGGACCTTGTCTGAACACCTCCCAGAATACCTTTGTCACATCCTCATGCTTGGCCATGTTGTCCCGGGCCAACCTCAGCCACCCAGTGAACAAACCAATCCTACAAGCCACCAGAAAACAGAATTTACATCTCCTCTCACTGTTCTGAATACAGTCTACCTTCACATCTCCTCACACCTACTGCGTTGTTCCTTCACACTTAACGTACATCCTTCACAAGCCAGCTGCGTGCTCCTGCCTTGCCATAACAAAACACATCTCCTACGACACCATTTACCTCACTCCTTTCAGCTGCAATGCTTGCTCAGTATTTACATTCCTCCTCGTTTTCAAAGCCATAATAAGAAAAACACCCAAAATAGCACAGACTGGAGTTAGAACTCAGCTCAAATTATGTCATGGATATTTCCAACAATTCACCTGCTCTTTTGTATAGATGGGCCTCTGAAGGGGTATTTTATGAGCATCTCCAGTCTACGGTCTTCTCCTGCTGAAGAAAAGATAGAAAGGGTCTGACAACAGAAAATGGATTTCGAGTGGCCACATGTTCCTGCTCAGGAATTGGAGGCAAAGGCTCCTTTCCCACTCACAATTTCAGTTCTCACACAGGTGTCGATAGCAATCATAAAGGGAATCTGTTACCCCAGTGCTTGCACCACAGATCTGAAGGGTCACAAGTCCCTTCCACACTATCCCAACATCTCTACCAGCTGAGAGTACCCCACATCCTTACAACTCATCTCACTGTTGTCTCAGCACACAGGAGACTGCCTTAACAAGCGGTATACATTTCAGGTTCAGAATGTTCATGTTGATTTCCTCTATATTCTTATCTCAGGCTTTGGTATTTTGACACTGGGATTTTTGTTTACCCTTCTGTAATTTTTATAATTTTGATGCTTAGTTGCTGTGAGCTTTTTTTTTTTTTTGGCAACGTTAATAAAAGGGGTTGCTTTGTAAAAACAAGTTTTATTCCCCTTATAGTTCTAGAAGTAGGGCAAGCATGATTTAAATGCAAGAAATATATATTAATTATTTCTTCTGGTGAACTACAAGTAAGCATAGGAAACATTTACCCAGGTATTTACACAAAATATTTTTCTGGAGTAGCTGGGCCACCACAAATCAAGACAAACATGGAAAATCTAACTTGCTCTTTTTTGGGAACAGGACCCCCTTTTGCCTATTATATTTTTGTTTTAATTATTGCCAGTATGCTTTTCCAAGTTTAAGAAAGTAACTATTAAAACTGTGCAGTATTTCTAGTCCAGTTCACACCTGGAAGTACCAGAAATCCTAGTCTTAACTGTGTTAGGGCTTAATTTAATAACTAAAATTTTGTTCTGTGTTCATCAAAATGTTTCAGTTAAAACCATTGCTCAAGCTGGTAGAAGCAGCAGCACAGACCAGTACTTATGAACTGAGGTTAGGTTTACTACAGTATTGGTTGGATTCTATCCATAACACAAAATGGAAGAATATATATATTTTTTTCCCTCTCTGGAATAGAGACATGTATCAGATCATCAGCTGA